>NC_136268.1:119880394-120067894 GCF_964187855.1 Myxine glutinosa
ATTTCAAAACGTTATGGACAAAACTAGGTGGATAATTTGGTTAGGTGACAAGAACAAGCCAATTAGCTTTTGGTTCATGTCGGATCCAGATCCGGCCTATCAGTGGAACACAAAACGTAAACTGTTCAGCCTGGCAGAGGTATTGGCTTTCATAACAAGTCAGTGTATCAATACAACTCGTCCATCGAATGTTAATCAAACCAAAAACAACTTGGATGTCAGAGCAAAGCAAAGCAATGACATGCAAACTAGATGTAATGGAAATAGAAGTATGATGGGGGTGAAGGGGGACGAGAAGGCCTCCAACAGAAATTATTGGCACATTCTCATTTTTTGAAAATAACTGCAGCTTAATTTCATTGGCTCAATCCATCCTCCACATTGTGCTTCTGTCAATATAGTGTGTGTCCATCTGTCCATATTCATCTTTAGTACGCTATACATCTCAATGTACTCGTGGAAGTGTAATTTATAATAGGGCTTTGTGCCGAATCCCCATCTGAGGCTTCATTAATCACAAGATTGGTTCATCATTGAACAACTTGCACAATTATCGTGTTGTTCAATGCCATTGAGGATGCGTCGTAAACATGTCCGTTCACAATGTTCGCATACTGTGCGATAAAGTGCACAGTGATGTGACAACAATGGGACGATTTGATTGGCTCATGAAAGCTGTTCTATTTGCTTTGAAGGGAAATCATCATTTCCTGACCTTTCCAGTTTATCCCATTGACGTGGTGAAGAGAAAATGGCAGCAGGAGATGACTGCTCATTTGAGGCTAAAATTCCAATTTCAAGACTTTTGAGGTTTACTTGATTGAACGACAACGGCACTCGGGAGAGAGCATACAGTCCTTGCCAAAAATATTAGCACCCTTGCAGTTTTTTCAAATAATGCACCATTTCTTCCAGAAAATGGTTGTAATTAAAAATCATTTTGTATCCCCATTTGTATTTCTTTAGTCTTCAGTGGAACAAAAGAAAAAAAAGCTGAAAAAGTTACAAAATCTTAGCTTATTCCACACAGAAATCCGAAAATGGCCCGGACAATATTATTGGCACCTTTCAGAAGTTGTTAGAAATAATTCGATTTCAAGCAGGTGATTCTCCTTTGCTTTGGAATTGAACTCACCTGTGGTGAATGGCAGGTGCCTGCAATATTAAAATCACTCATTCAACCTGTTTGAATGGAGAAAAGGAGTCATTCTGCTGTTTTGTATCACTGTGTGTACCGCAATGAGCATGGAGAAAAGAAAGAAAACCAGAGAATTGTCTGAGGATGTCAGAGACAAGATGGTAACCAAGCATGGACAATCTCAAGGATACAAGTCCATCTCCAGAGACCTTGATGTTCCTGTGTTCACCGTATGCAATTCTATCAGGAAGTTTAAGGCCCATGGCATTGTGGTCAACCTCACTGGATGTGGCTGCAAGAGAAAAGTTGATCGAAGATGCAGCGAAGGATTGTTCGAATTGTGGAGAAAGCACCTCGATCAACTGCCAAACAGATTCAAGTTGACCTTCAGACACAAGGTATGACAGTTTCAACTGGGACCATCAGTCACCAACTCAATTAAAGGGGGTTCTATGGTAGGAGACCCAGGAGGACCCCGCTGCTGAGAGAGACATAAGAAAGCCTGACTGGAATTTTCCAAAACACACCTGACAAGCCAAAATCCTTCTGGGAGAATGTCCTGTGGACAGATGAGACCAAATTATAGCATTTTGGTAAAGCACATCATCTCTATGTTTACAGAAAACAAAATGAAACCTTCAAAGAAAATAACACCTTCCCTACAGTTAAACCTGGAGGAGGTTCAGTGATGTTTTGAGTTGCTGTACTACCTCTGGCACTGGGTACCTTGAATGTGTGCATGGCATCATGAAATCAGGAGATTACCAAGGCATTTTGGAGCGCAATGTTCAACCCAGTGTCAGCTGGGTCTCCGTCGAAGGTCATGGGTCTTTACAGCAAGACAATGACCCCAAACACACTTCAAAAAGCACCCAGGATTGGTTCAAGACAGAACGCTGGACTGTTCTGAAGTGGCCAGCAATGAATCCAGATCTAAATCCCATTGAAAACAGCAGTTGGGAGAAGGCGCCCTTCAAATATGGGAGAACTGGAGCAGTTTGCACAAGAGGAATGGCCCAAATTGCCAGTAGAGAGGTGTAGGAAACTCATTCATGGCTAAAGAAAGAGCTTGACTGCAGTTATTTTGTCCAAAGGTTGTGCTACCAAATATCAAGTCGAGGGTGTCAATAATCTTGTCAACGCCATTTCTTTTCATTTTCTGATTTAAAAGGATATATTAAGTTCTGACTCAAAAACAAATGTTCTGTAATATTAACAGTGAAATAAAGAATTATGGAGACCAACTAATTTTGTCAATTTCAACTTATTTTTTAGAGAAAATCGTGAGTTATTTGCAAAAAGTGCAAGGGTTCCAATATTTTTGGCCATGATTCTACCTCCACCTTGTATTGTGAACAGTTTACATTTTGTATCCCACTGATAGGCCGGATCTAGATTCGGACCTAAACCAAAATCTAATCGGGTTGTTCTTGTCACCTAACCAACTCATCCACCAAGTTTATTCATAACTTGTCCATAACTTTTTTAATATCATGTTATATCTCACTTTTCACCCGATCTCTCAATGGTGAAGAATCACTTAAAATTAAATAATTATTACAGCCGAATCCATATTCATATCTTCACTAAAATCGAATCGATTAGTCCTTGTAACACAAACTACATCTCTGCCAAATGTCGGCCGAATCCGTCCTCAACGTTTTGAGATATCTCTTTCACAAACGGACAGACAAACGGACAGACAAACTGACAGCGGTGAAAACAACCTCCATCCACCTTTGGTGGTGGAGGTAATAAAGCTGTTCCACAATTCCTGAGGCTGCCATTGCAAGGAATTACAATTTCTTTGGTGATGAAACTTGTACATCATTGCCAACAAAGAACACCCGATGAGCAACGGGAAATGCCACATCAGTCTGATATTTCTGTTCTTTTTATCATAAAATAAAATTAGTGGTAAACAATTCCTTGAGTATTATGGATGATATTCTCTTTCACAGCTTTCCGGTTTTGTTATTGCTCTCTTTTTGGTTTTTGCATTCATGTCGAATGCCGAAACGTGTTTTTGTTCCCTGGAAGCTGCCAAACAGAATATCAATTTTTTCTGGTCTTCATCAATGATCTCTCTGACTCTCTCGAAAATCCTCTCTATCTCTTTGCTGATGACTCCACTCTCTGCCGCTCCATTCCTCTACCCTCAGATCGGCAGTCTGCAGCCTCCTCACTCTCTGCAGACCTGGACAAAATCACAGACTGGTCAAACAAGTGGAACATGTCTTTCAATCCTGACAAATCTCACACTCTTACTATGTCTCTCCGAAAAGATCGACTGGACAACCCTCCCATCTACTTTCTCAACAATCCTCTCCAAGAAGTTCTGTCGCTCAAGATTTTGGGTCTCACTATCTGCCATGATCTTTCTTGGGAAAACCACATTTCCAAGCTGGCCTCCAAAGCCAGTCGCCGACTGGGCATCCTCCGTCGTGCGAAGTCCTTCCTCGGCACACCTGAGCTCCTCACCACATACAAGGCTTTCATCCGCAGCTCAATGGAATACTGTTCTCCCTTATGGGCCGGTGCTCCTGCCTCACACCTAGCTCGGCTTCACGCTGTTGAAACCAAAGCTTTCAGAATTATTGGAATCTCCCGCGATGAAGCTATCTCTGAGGGCCTTTCACTCACTCACCGCAGGCAGGTAGGTGGTCTTTCTGTCTTCTACCGACTCCTCTCCGGCCTTGCACCCCCAGCTCTCTCTGTGCTCTGTCCCCCAAATATTCCTACAGGTCGCACAAGATCTGCCAGCAACCCTCTGATGGTTAAACTGCCGAAATCTCGGCTCTCTGCTCACCTTCACTCTTTCATTCCTCTTTTCTCCCGCCTCTGGAACAAACTCCCTCACTCCCTTCAATCCCACTCCTCCCTCCAGGTCTTTAAAACAGCTGTTCACCACCATCTCTTATCTTCCCCCATCCAAAACCTTGATCTTTTCTACCCCCGCTAATTCACCCCAGATCCACCTTGTTTGAAATTCCAACTTCTTTCCTGGAAGTCCTGGCAGTGTCCATATGTTTTATACCTCTCCCACCGCCCCCTTCCCATGCCCCCCCCCCCCAAAGCCCTCGCCCTCTCTCAGGTCTCTCGGTCCCTGCTCTCAAATGTTGTGTTTGTGTCCTTCCCCCTCTCTCCCCATCTTGTCTACCGCTGCCGATGTTATATGTTTTATGTGTCGGTTTGTCTTTGTGTGTGATTAATGTTCGCTCTTTCACGAGCCTCGATCTTGTATACAAAACAAAAAAAAAAAAAAAAAAAAAAACATCAAGTGAAGTGAAGTGACATCACCATGGCAATATTATACTATGGACAAAACGCAGTGGCGTTGCATGATGAGCTGCACATTACAAGATTGATGTGTGCTTCTTGCTATTGTTATTTATTTTGTTTTTTGGTGCCTTCACAATTTCACAATCACATTCAATCAATCTTCACAATCACAGTTTTTGTAGTGGCTTCACAAAAACAAAATAAAACAGCAACAGCAACTCCAGATCACGTGTGAACCAACAAGAAGCTCATGCACACTTGTACAACTCCAGATCACTTGTGAATAATAACGAAAAAAAACAGAGCACTGCAACCCATCCATGATGTGCCTTGATGCATATGTTGCTTGATCTATGCAAAAAAAAAAAACCTCCTCCATCTGACCTCGAGCACCGTCACGTGACTGGAAGTGGCCACAGAGTGATTAAAAATTGGCACGCACCGGGACTCATGGTCTATTGGCCTGAGGAAACCTGAGACTGGGTCTCCTCTTGCTTATTCGCTCAAATTTTGGAGTAGATGTAGGTTTCTTTTTTATTTTTTGCAAGATGTACTTTGTCAGGGTACACACTGGGATCATTCATCCCAGCAAGGTGGCACTCAATTTGCCGACCTCGGAAGGATAACAGGCTGAATAAACCCCCCTGGCATTAATTCAGCGATCAACCGGGATTGAAACTCAGGATCTTATCATCCCAAGCCTGTGCCCTAATCATATATACTAGGACGTGCCCGTACGTGGGTGCCCGTTCCTTGCCAAAAAAAAAAAAAAAAATGTCTTCGCCCATGCATGCATGGGCGTGCCCATGGGCCCATGGGCGTGCCCGTAAGTGCGTGATGTGACCGTACAATGAATGTATCGTCCCGACGCCGCAGCTCGGATGGCGCTGCAGTTAATCGGGCCTGTATCGGCAGAGTTATTATAAACGTGTACTACAATCGATCGTACCTTACAACAATCAACACAGATTGCAACGTCAAATAAATGAATACGCTCTCAAATGTGCCGTCCGAGGCAGCGTCTGCTCGCCACGTTCAGCATCAGTACGTCGTCACTATGACTATCCGTAAGTCCGGAAGTGACGTCCTCATTTGACTGTCCGGAAGGTCGCATATCGCAGTTACGATGAATCGCAAATTAGTTTTAATTAGTTTTAAAACATAGTTTAACGCCAACATAGCGCCAACATAGTTTGCCAACGTGAAATAAATGAATACGCTCTCAAATGTGTCGTCCGAGGCAGAGTCTGTTCGGCACGTTCGGCACACGTGATAGCTCGCTGCTCTCTGATTGGTTGAATCGTTTTTTGGACATAGCTCGGTAACTACTTCTCCGATTAATATGAAACCTTGAAAAGGCACATCCTCGGGTCCCCAGCAATATACCTGGCAAGTTTAAAGTATATCGGACCAGTGGTTGTCGAGAAACAGCGGTCACAGACAAACACACAGACAAACACACAGACAAACACACACACACACAGAGATTACTGGAATTATAGATAGATATATACACAGTCACGTAAAAAAGTAAGTACACCCCGTGTAAAGTTTTGACTTTTTCAACATATTTCAACATACAGCTATTTGATCTTCATTTCAACAATATTGATAGATAAAGGTGATATAATATAACAAATATCATGAAACATTTACATTTTGTAGTCCATTGTATAATTTAAATAAACATAAATGCAAATTTCGCAAGTGGAAAAAGTAATTACACCCTTGGCTCTAAGAGGTGGTATTGCCCCCTTTGGCAGAAACAACCTTAAGTAGGCGTTTCTTATAACTGTCGACCAGTCTCTGACATCGACTGGGAGAAATTTTTGTCCACTCCTCCATGCAGAATTCTTTCAGCTGTGCGATGTTTGAGGGGTTTCTTGCATGCACAACAACAGCCAACAACAGACATTTAAAGGCCATTTTCCCTGCTAGAGCGGGGGTTAGCCTTGCGGTCTCCGTGACAATCTTCTCCATTTTGCCCTATTTTCTGCATCTCCCCTTGTTAACCCACTTGCCCGCATTTCTTCTTCCACCATCTTTAGCCAAGTCTTTCTCGGTCTTCCCCGTCCTCTACTTCCTTCTACATTCATTTCCATCACTCTTCTCAACCAGTCACTTTCATCCTTCCTCAACACATGACCAATCAATCTCCACTTGTTTCTCTTCACAGCATCCATCACAGGCTCTGTTCCCATCATCTTTCGCAATTCATCATTTGTCTTCCTCTCTCTCAACGATACTCCACACATTCACCGAACCATTCGCATTTCCACCCTTTCCAGCCTTCGTTGCTGCTCTACTTTCATTACCCATGTCTCACTCCCATAAATCATAACACTTCTCACACATGCAGCATACACCTTTCCCTTCAGCTTCAACGACACTCCCCTCCTCGTCAGCACGCCACTCAGTTCCCGAAACTTCTTCCATGCACATCTCACTCTAGCAACCGTTGCCGAGTCTGATCCAGCTTCTCCATTCAACATGTCTCCTCGGTAACAAAATGTTTTCACACCTTCCAGTTTCATGCCATCTCCAAGATCCAACTCAACATTTCCTCCATCTGCAGCTCCCTCTGTGCACACCTTACACTTGAATGTGGCTGCCACACTGGTTAATGACCCTCTCAAACCACTACATTTTTGATTAACCCACTCAGCGCACATTGTACATGGAATGGAATTCACTCCGACACCCTTCCTGCACACCTGCAGAGAGAGAAAGAGAGAGAAAGAGAGAGAAAGAGAGAGAAGAGAGAGAAAGAGAGAGAAAGAGAGAGTAAGAGAGAGAATGGGGTTATTACATCTTTTGTGCCTATTACAATCGCATTTGTGCCTATTACAATCGCATTTGTGCCTATAACACCCATACGCTCGGCCCTGATACACTGAATCTTATTGCGAGGAAGTAGCAATCAAGCAGCTCAATTTATCATGAAAGACTAACCGGGCAAAGGACAACCTGAGGTCAATTTGCATTATTTACGACCAAGAAGTCCTCCAGTCCAATCCCACTCCTCCCACAGTTCAATCCCACTCCTCTCTCCAGGTCTTTAAAACAGCTGTTCACCACCATCTCTTATCTTCCCCCATCCAAAGCCTTAATCTTTTCTACCCCCGCTAATTCACCCCACATCCAATTTGTTTGAAATTCCAACTTCTTTACTGGAAGTCCTTGCAGTGTCCATATGTTTTATACCTCCCCCCACCCTGCCATGCCTCCCCTGCCCCCCCAAAGCCCTCTCCCTCACACAGATCTCTCGACGTAACTGCTCTCAAATGTTGTGTTTGTGTCCTTCCCCCTCTCTCCCCATCTTGTCTACCGCTCCCCATGTTATATATTTTATGTGTCGGTTTGTCTTTCTGTGTGATTAATATTAGCTCTTTCACGAGCCTCGATCTTGTATACAAAAAAAAAACAAAGAAAAAAAACAGTTTTCAAGAGAATAAAACAAAAGTCATCGAAAATCAAATAAAAGGAGAAACAATCAATGTAATGTACTACATTCCAAAACAAGAGATTGCAAAGACAAGGAAACACCTACATGTAAATCTCTAATACATTTTCATTTACTCCGCATATTTTTCCCACACACCATGTTTCAACAAAAGCCTTAATATTTGCATTGCTACTATAATACTTAAATTCCAGTTTTAACCGAGTTGAGACAAGGGATTGGAAGTGCAGGATCACATTACATTGCTCGGGTGGCTTGCCCTTAATTTTTTGCTTTTCTCGACAAGTCGAGAGTAGAAACATTAACCATTTTTCCTTTGCTGAAGTGACCCCAAGTCCAAAAATAAACAACCGGAGAGAAAAAGGAACATTAACTTGACCAAAAACATTGTTCAGTAAAAGAAAAAGACGACAATCGTATGCAATGAACATACCCATGAAACAACAACAGCAACAACAACATGCATTTTAAGGCCATTTTCCCTGCTAGAGCGGGGTTTAGCCTTGCGGTCCCCATGACAATCTTCTCCATTTTGCCCTATTTTCTGCATCTCCCCTTGTTAACCCCCTTGCCCGCATTTCTTCTTCCACCATCTTTAGCCAAGTCTTTCTCGGTCTTCCCCGTCCTCTACTTCCTTCTACATTCATTTCCATCACTCTTCTCAACCAGTCACTTTCATCCTTCCTCAACACATGACCAAACCATCTCAACTTGTTCCTCTTCACAGCATCCATCACAGGCCATGAAACCCATGAAACAAAGCTTCAATATTATTACAGAAGGGACAGAATCCGATACCATGGCATCCAAACGGTTTACAAAAGTGTTTGTTGGCAATACCCCGTGAGCCAGTCTCCATTGTAAATCACCCGACCTTTTTGATATGGGTGTGCCATACATTGATTTCCATTCAGGTTCAGAAGGGGTGGCATCAGGTAAAAGAGCTTTCCATCTCATAACTCCTGCTGCAGAGGTGTTTACATTAATCAATGAAAGACAGAACTGGTAAATAGATTTACTCTCAAGACAACTAAATAAACAGGAGCCAGTACTGACTGGGGCCAAAGTAGAACTGGTGAAAGCAACAAGTAAGTTAGGAAGCGAAGGATTATGGGATGCCCATCTAACCCCAGTACTCCACTGCAACCCAAGTCTAAAGGATGTACGAATGACTTCTACAAGTACCTGACAGTCAGGTCCTGACCTACAGCTCTCATTGATCTGGTATCAGTAATCTCAGCGACTTCCTTAGCAGATCTCCAACAACAATTTGCTGATTCACGAAGATGCCAGACATTTTTGATGCCACCTGAAATGAAGTTTTGGGCAAAACAATGGCTTTTGGGAACCTGAGGAAAGAGTGGGTTGAGGAATAGAGGTTCTCCCACAAACATTTTAACATCATAGGACTACTTTTGGTGGCTCACCACTACAGCTTGCCAAGCATTCAACAAGCACTGGTAGAACAGAGGAAGGTGGGACACATCAACTCTGTGGGATTTGATCAAAAAAGTCTTAAGGCCATAGCCGAGCATTCCAGCTTGCCTCAGTATTCGTTGTGCCACAGGGCGCGAGGGCAATTTTTCAACATTGAGCAGACGTTGTATTGACTTCAGCGGAAACGCCATCAGCTGACACTTTACGTCAATGAGCCCTTGGCCACCATCAGACAAGGGGCGGCAAAATATGTCCAACCACAACCAGTGGTAACCTCCACAAAATAAATTCACCAGTGTCTGTTGAATAGCCTTAAGCAAGCCCTCTGGTGGCTGCAAACAAATAAATTTATTCCACAGGACAGAAGCGACCAAGGTGTTAATAATAATCAGTATTTGGCCTCTAAAGGACATTTGTGGAAGGAACCTTTTCCATTTGTTGGGCCGCTTGGTTGCCTTTTCTACCACTCCTTCCCAGTTAATATGGGAGTACTGATTGGGTCCAAGATAAACACCTAGGTATTTAACCCCTTCTCTTGTCCAACTTATGTCTTTCGGAAGAGACTGAGGGAGAGTGAAGGGAAGTCTACCGGATGTACCGTGAGCTGAGGACACCCACAAAGCTTTGCTCTTTTGCCAATTGCACTGCAAACATGAAGCAAGATGAAACCTGGGTAAGGACTCAACAAGAATAGTTAGGTCCTTATCATTCTTAATGATTACACAGACATCATCAGCATATGCTGATACCATGATGTGGTTCTCTTCTGGAGAAGGCACAAAGCTAGAAAGAGAGGCTCTCAGACTTATGAGTAGTGGCTCAAGAGAAAGGCTAAACAGCAACCCTAACAAAGGACAGCCTTGCCGAACACCCCTCTGAACCTGAATGGGTGAACCAAGACGATTATTTATTTTGCACAAACTAAATATATTGTTGTATAACAATTTCACAAAACATATAAACTTTTCACCAAACCAAACTTTTGCAGAACATGAAACAGGTAAGTGTAATCAATGCTATCAAAAGCCTTTTCAACGTCTAGGAAAATCAACCCAAGCCCCTCTTCCTCCTTAAGGCCACAGTCAATCAAGTCTCTAATTAATAAGAGATTATCAGAGATTGATCTTCCCGGAATGCTGTAACTCTGATCAGGATGAACAACAGTACCAATGACAACCTTTAGCCAATTGGCCAACAATTTGGAAAAAAGTTTGTAGTCAGAACACAGTAATGAGATGGGGCGCCAGTTCTCTATCGGACGGAGATCACCACCTTTTGGGAGAAGGCATACCACTGCTCTTCTACAGCTGAGGGGTAGTATGCCAGAGCGTAAGCTTTCTTGTAGCACCAGCAGTACTTCTGGACCTAAAATGTCCCAAAACGCTGCAAAAAATTCCACTGGAAGGCCGTCGATCCCAGGGGCTTTTCCGTGTTCAAAGCTATGCAGAGCTGTGCTGAGCTCCTCCAAAGTAAACGGCTCTTCAAGACCTTGACACTGGTCACAACTCAACGAAGGCAGGTAATTCGTCATATCAACCATATCTTACCACACAGCTTTCTCCGCAAATAAACCAGAAAAAAACACCTTTTCACAAGCATCTTAACATCACTTTCATTTTGTGTAATATTCCCCTTAGCATCTAACAAGGAAAACATTTGCCTTTGGGACTTCTTAACCCCTTCTAACTGGAAAAATCTTTTATTTGGGGTGTCAGAGAACTTCACGTTTTGGATTCTGAGTCTGACTGACATCCCCATTACTTTTTCATGAATCAATTCTCTTAAATAAGCTTTTTTCTCCAATAATAACCAAAGTTTCCTGCCATTTTGAGACTAAGGCAAGTCTTCCTCTAAGTGTAAAATTTCAGTTTCCAAGAGAGGAACAGCAATCTTACTCTTGCTTGTGGAAAAGGACTTAAAATATTGACAAAAGACGCGAATCTGGGCTTTCACGTTATCCCACCATAAACAAGATTTTCTTTGGATGAGTGTTTTCCAAAAACTACGAAAAGCATCCTTTAAACAACAATCCTCCAACAGGCTGGTATTGAAAGTCCAATACACACTTTTACGAATTGACTGAGAAAAGGATAGACCAAGCACTACCAGGTGGTGATTGGAGAAAGTAGAAGGGGAAATGATTACAAGACACGAGTGCGTTTCCAAAAGTGGGATTAATATACCATCTATCAAGCCTTGCAAGTGTTATTAACCCACTAGCACAACGGCACCATGTGTATTGAGATGTTGTAGGGTGCTGTATACGCCATGCGTCAAGTAGACCAAGTGAGGAAAAACAATTCAATATATCTTAATGAGATTCTGGATGTGGTTCTGGTGTATTTCTATCTAAACTAGGTTCAAAGGTGCAATTGAAATCTCCTCCAATACAGATACAATGATCAAAGGCTACTGTGTGAAGGTAATTGGCCAGACGTGTCAAAAAATCTTTACGAGCTAAGCTGCTACTCGGAGCATATACATTGAGTAGGGTGAGGTGAAATCCTTGATAGACCAACTCTAAGGATGCTAAGTGTCCTATAACTATTTCATAAAAATGCAAGAGTCAGGAACAAACCCAGGACGAAGCAAGAAAGCAATTCCCGCAGAACCAAAGGACAGATTGCTAAAGAAGCACTGCCCAGTATTAAGGCGAAGCCAGTCAGGCTGTGAAGTCTCTGTTATGTGTGTTTCCTGCAATAAACATATGTCGATATGTTTCTGAAACGATAAGTTTTTAACTTGGAGCTGACGTAAATGGTCAGCACCACCACCATTCATGTTTAAAGGTGCCAAACAGCACTTCCTTCCTTTTCATGCCTTATCAAGGGGGGTTTAGCTGCTGTTGAGACAGTTCCAACCTTGCTTTTGTAATGAATTTCCTCAGTCGATGAATTTGTGCTTTTGTTACTTCAAAATCTTTAGAATTTCTAACTATACACTTTGCAGTCTGCATGAAGGAAAGCAAGTCAGGAAAATGTTTTTGAATCATGACATTTCGCTGCCTAAATGTCTCATTTAGAAAGGCCACAATAACCTCGGGGGGTATTTGTAACTGCTCAGATGACGACTGTGACGGCTCAGTCACCTCCATGTCATCATCTGAAGCAGACAGCCCAGATAGCATTCCACCAGGTCCGTAAATTTCAGTTTGGACCTTTACCAACTCGTTTATAGACTGGTCTTGGGTCTGGGGGGGCCTGGGGAGGTCTACTTCGACATGAGATGGGGCTGTTGCACCACCATCTTGTACAACTACATCGGGCACCTCCGTCAGGGCCACACAAACTGTATTCTGATTATTTGTTGCAGTGGGAACATTGGGAAGGATTGACGCACGATTTTGTTGAGGCTCAGGTAGTGGTGATGATGATGATGATGGTGATGTCTCCTTACATTCAACCAACGTCTCATCAATAATAATAGACCCTTCATTTGTACAACTATTTGATGGAACGGTACTACCTTGTGCACTTTGGATTAAAATTCCATCATTGGAAGGTAATCCATCTTTTTTCTCACTATCTTGAGGTTCCTCAGATACTGCACCACTCGTATCCAGTACAACTACTTTGGGGGCACTAGTGGGGCCACGAGGAGCGGAGGCTCTACGTTTTTTTGCCACAGTAACAAAATCCTCTTTACCCTCCTCACTCTGTAAGGCCACAGTGTCAGCGGAAACATTTGAGACACTGGGTGTCACCTCCTCCACCACACAAGGTAGTGGGTTGTTGACCGTTTTACAATCTTGATCAACGTGTCCTGATTCCCCACACTGAACAAGCAGCTTTCGGAGAAAATCTTTAAATGCCCAAACGCCCCACAAAGAAAACATGTCAAGGTCGCTGATGAAGCGTATATTTGATAATCATGGTCATCAATTTTAATCTTAAATGAAATCTTTAAACCCGTATCATCCCCAGGTCTGAAAGAACCATGTGACGCTGCCGTCGAAAGCTCATCATGTGCTTCGCTTTTTCATGGCAGCACCCGAGCGAGGGGGATCATTGAGATTCTCGAAACGATTGTACCATATCGAGACAAAACCGACACGAGTTTTTCATTGGACACGAAGGGAGGACAATTTGAAACGATTATTTTCATTGCCGGCACATCCATCGGGGAGGCCATAACAAAGTGTCGACTCACTGTGGTTAACCCGGAACTCACGACATCGTGAACTAGATGCTCATCCGCAACGAAGACCACAACCTTCTGGTTCATACGTGATGCAGCACATACATGTTCGATTCCGATAACCTCTCCAACCGCCAAGACGATCTCTTCGGTCAGAATCCCTTCAGGAAGGGCACGAACTAGAGCATGTTTACGGGTTAACGATTCAAACGCAGCTTCTTGCTACGAACGAGACGTCGCCATGACAAAAAACAAAGGAACTCCGTTTTACCCAAACAACTCGGGGTGAGGAGATTAAAAAGAAAAAAAGGAAAAGGTCGTAATAATTAAACCAAACGAAAGAAAATAAATATGATTTAAAGTGGAACGTCGATACTGCGGCAAGATGCCGGATTAACGACGGAGAAAGAAAAAAACGAAACCAAAATTTTATCGCGATAACCACCGCCCAGAACAGGGAAAGGCCTACCACCAATGCCTCCAAATAGCCTCTCTCTCTCTCTCTCTCTCTCTCTTCGGAAGAGAGGAAAATATGGGGAAAACTCCACAAACACGTACAAGACACAAAGGGAGTGGAATGGAGATAGGAAAAACGACCAACACAACACAGTACCCACAGCTCAACGCACACAGCCGTCATGATTGCCACACCCACACACGACTCACCAACGTCCGGCTGGGGCGCGAGAGAGAGGGAGAGGGAGGGAAGAGGGAAAGGGCCGGCCCATGTGGACCGATGAACACTCTCACCGTGACCGCATTGCTCTGCCAAATCCGGGCAGTCGGGAAGAAATGGGGAAAATTTAGCCCACCACTTGCATTGTGGGGTACAACCACCATGAAGAGGCATCCCCGTTAGTTGTGCAGGATCATTGTCGATTGTTCCACTGGACTCACACCAGCTATCCTACTTCAAAGACCATTGTGCCATAACAGAGAAGCAGTGCCCTAGGTAAACTTGAATCCAATCTATCTTACACTACCTTGAAGAGCTGTTGAAATGAAATCTTTTCCACACTCAAAATCTTCAAAAAACAACAACAACAACCTCTACAGAAGGTACCTTTTCAGCTCCACTCCCCTCCTGAGAAATCCCACCGCTCTACATATCTATCATTCTCGACTCACCCTCACTCGAACACTTCACAAAGGAGTCATAGATGTAATCGGATTGGTGGGTTGTTAAACAAAGAAGGTAAATGAAACGGTTCATTCATATCCTCAATTAATTACAGTATGGAGAGAAGTGGAACCCACTGCATGCGGTCCATCCGTGAAGACAATGAAAGCCCCTTTCAGCAAATGCAGCTTTTCATTATGGAAGCTTCATGCCCTATATATTCCTTACAGGTATTTTAGGAAGGAATTGCCTGCAATTCCATTGTAGCCCCGAGTTTTCCATGTCATTGGCAGTGACTCGCATCAGCATTTAATGCTGCGAAAGGGATCGGAATTGTCTGCCTGCCTGCAGTTTGCAAACACAATTATTATCTTGGAATATTATTACGTTCATTACAGCAAAAGCAATGTCTGGTGGCCGTTAAACTAAATGAAATGACTCTCAACGATCGGTTATAACAGGAAGAAGGAAGTGCTTGGCCATTTCACACAGAATAAGAGTGTCGTGGAAATAAAAATCTTACCTTTTGCAAATCACAATAAGTTTGAGATTTGTTCAAAAGGCTTCTTCGGCATGGCTTGAAGTGCAGCCAATAAACTCATTTGTAATAAAATGTAACATTTCATGATGGGCCAAACACAGATATGGGTTATAGCCAGTTGGAGATTCCATCTGAAACCCTGGAAGGTGATGCAAGGAACCCAGGGTCAGATCCCACAAATACCTGCTTGCTCATTGTCCACTGGTATCTATCAACTAATGCCTTGATCTTGAATGTGATACATGTACAAGCTCCACGATGAGCTAATGTCGATCAATCGAATAAAACACCCTTTATTTCATTATACTTGAATGAAATCTCAAAATGATCAATGATCAGCAAGACCATGGCCTGAAATGCGAGTAAAATGCAAAAAAGGTGCTTTTGGACATCTCTCTTCAGTGGCCGCTCACTTTGGTTTTTGGTCTCTGACGAGTCAAATGTGACTACACCTTGCATCCCAGCTAATACAAAAAGGGCAGTCCTACATCTTGCATCCCACCTGGTACAAAAAGGGCAGTCCTACATCTTGTGTACCGCCTGGTACAAAAAGGGCATTCCTACACCTTGCATCCCACCTAGTACAAAAAGGGCAGTCCTACACCTTGCGTCCTGCCTGGTACAAAAAGGACAGTCCTACACCTTATGCACCACCTGGTACAAAAAGGGCATTCCTACATCTTGCATCCCACCTGGTACAAAAAGGGCAGTCCTACACCTTGTGTACCACCTGGTACAAAAAGGGCATTCCTACACCTTGCATCCCACCTGGTATAAAAAGGGCAGTGCTACACCTTGTGTACCGCCTGGTACAAAAAGGGCAGACTACACCTTGCATCCCACCTGGTACAAAAAGGGCAGTCCTACATCTTGCGTCCTGCCTGGTACAAAAAGGGCAGTCCTACACCTTGCGTCCTGCCTGGTACAAAAAGGACAGTCCTACACCTTGTGCACCACCTGGTACAAAAAGGGCATTACTACACATTGCATCCCACCTGGTACAAAAAGGGCAGTCCAACACCTTGTGTACCGCCTGGTACAGAAAGGGCATTCCTACACCTTGCATCCCACCTGGTACAAAAAGGGCATTCCTACACCTTGCATCCCACCTTGTACAAATAGGGCACTCGTATACTTTGCGTCTCGCTTGGTACAAAAAGGGCAGACTACACCTTGCGTCCCACCTTGTACGAAAAGTGAGTGTTGCAGGGCAGAGTATGTCGTCCTTGATCATAAGGATGTCAAGCAATCCATCTGCGATGCAAATTACTAATCCAGTGTCACACTCAGCGCAAAATTCTCATGTAGCCACTGACTGCGATAGTTGTCCATTTTTGACTTGTTCAGCCTTCAAAGATCATCCTTTGCCAGAAGATACACATCCAATTGTCCAACTTCCCTTACCCAAACTGTTCTATCAAGTCAGATTCTTTTCACCTTGAAGGTTGTCCCATATTCAATCACATGGAGACATTACTCCAAGGTATCATTCATAAGATTAGGCCTTTGGGCTGACACAACAGAATACTTGCTTCTGTGAAGATGAGTAGTTTGGTGTGTCAGCGACAGTTTGGTATATCAGAAATAGCGTCCACATCACTTCTGAGAAAGCAGACATTCTCACTTCCCAATCCAACAGTGTCTCCGCGATAACAAGATAAATTAAAGCCAAGTGCAAAAACATCTTTCCCACGAGCAACATCATTGTGAAAGGAAAGCAGCGGGCATGAATATTCCACGGTTGACATTTTCCTAAAATGTTTTTATCATTCCTATTTAATCACCAACATTAGCATATATCCACATAGTTTCCTGACATTGCCGTGTCTGAATAAATAATACTCGACTCTGGCTGCTAAGAGCGAGCTGCGCTATACATAAATTTCCCAACTTGCACAAGCTTTCGACGATAAGGCTTCAACGCTGCGGCGTGTACACAGTTTAATGCCTCTGCTGTAAAATATGCAAACACCCCGACGTGCCAAGGTCAGAACAAAATGATCTTTACAGGTTGAATAGTCTCTCCAAACAGCTTGCTGCGGAGCTATAAATATCCGAAGAGCGTTTGGGTCGCAGACAGAGATGCATTTCGCAAATATGACACTTATTAGCCTGCATTGTCAGTGGCACACAGATACATTAAATAAGCTTCATTTAGCCCACTATCTCATGGCTCTAGATACAACCTTTTAAATTGTGGAACGAATTCCCAAAGTGGAATTTCATAATTATTGACTAGTACACCAGCTCACTACAGGAGCGACAGGAAGTCATTCCTATTTGAGGTATATAGATTACAGTCGATCTATGTATGGTCTAATCTCAAGAACATTGAGTGTGTTGATTTACCAAGTTTCTTGTGGAGAGATCACCAAGTGGTTTAAGCATTTGAGCAAGCACTCCATTCAAAACCGTTAAGGAACGGCTGGCTTGGCAAGCGCTGGCTAGCTGCTTGGCAAATGAGCACAACCCAAGCTTCCTCCCTTTCAGTTTCATGTTAAACAGCAGGAGCGAGTTTCAAAAGTTCGCCACAAAAAACACCATGTTAGCGGCAGGAAGGGTCATGTTATTAACCCAACCCTTGTGGGGTATATAGAGTACAGTAGATCTTCGCTTAGTTCTGGAAGTAAAACTGACCTCACTGATGTCGGGATTCCTCAAAATGTCATTTAGTGTTATAAACAGCATCGGCGACTGTTTAAAAAGCTAAGCATACGTGTTTGTGGTTTATATTTTTTTTACTTCTGGTAGAGGCCATTGCTCCCGCAAAAACGTCATGATAAGCTATTTATAAACGTTAACTCAACATTTGTTCGAGGAAAAACCCCTTGGGGAGGTGGGATATTATTGGTATTAATATTGTTTTGTAATAACATTAATATTATGCTATTTATCGTTAGTTTTGTTATTGAAAGCGGCCTTGGAAAGATGCCACAATAAAGCGAGCTTAACATGGATATACACCTCAAAACGCAACCCCATTGATGGCAATGGTGGGGAAAACCTGCTTGAGGGAGAAAACCTCCTTGGGGAGCGGGGCAAATGAATGTGCTACAACCTTCATTGTGTCCTCCTGTCAAGTTTGGTTGATATTGGATAAGTAACGATGGAATGCATCGCGGTCAAAATATCATCAGACACCAAATGGCGTATTTTAGTATGATGATTGCAGATGCATTTTATACAGACGTTTGATACCGACCGAATAGCTTGGTAAGGTGCAGTTTCTGAAATGGAGGGAGTGGGGGAGAAAAGAGATGAGATTAATTGTTAAGGGCAACATGCTTCAGGCTTTAAGAAAGAATAGATCGACGACACCAGAGAGGATGGTCGGAGAGAGAACGATCACTTGAGGCCTGGAAAACCTAGCGTGATGCATTTCCTCAAAGGTCAGCAGGAGAAAAATCCTTTACCTCGCAGAGGAAATATCTTTTAAACACTGTCGAGTTTGCCCATATAGATGGAAGTACTTTGCGGTATGAAAGCTTTGGATCGAGGAAATGTTGCTTTATCTGTAACCTACACACCTACCAGTGTCCTTGACGCTACAAACCATATAATTTAAAAAGAAGGGAAAAGGGTTGTGATGCATTTTGTTTAACCAAACTACGGCCATTATGTCATCAGCAAAGGAAACCATTGCAATGGTTCACTAAGTGATAGCAAAATGAGTGTTTCAATTGCATATCACTTGCTTCCTCATTATTATGGAGTATTGCCGCTCTTGCGGATTTTGGTCTGGGCTGCAACAAAATGGCAATAAACTTGTTTTGTGTATGGAATTTTCTCTGCAGAAACATAGAAGTGGATCTCTGGGTGGAGGAGGGAGGTCCACCCATAAATCAAATGCACCGCACTCTACAAAGAGAATCGGTGCTGCCGGAGCAGTTCCTGGGCAAATGTTATGCTGGGAGGTTTATCTGTTGCTTTTCCAGCAGTCAGTCGAAGCAGGAACTTGCAATGTGTTCAGGGTGCCACAACAACTCGCCTACTCTTCAGGAATACACCGTGAGATATTTTACGTCCACCAATGACCAGTGGCGGCAGACAAGTCTTCCTTATCGATGTCTCTCCGACAGACAGCACACGCATTGATGCACAGCCCTGCAAGGAATACTCCAGGTGCCAGTTTATATCTGCGTTGAGATTCTAATTCAGGTCAGTTGCTTCAAAGTTGAGATACAATACTGCTCGGGCTTAGGCTATCCTGCCAGCCCTGGTTGGAGGTTCACAGTCCATAAAAAAAACAATTAAAAATAATTAGGGCTAGAATTGTAGGAGTGGAGCGATCATTATTTCTGTGACCGAAGCTGGAGTAAGCTTATGTTTTCACCGAGATCTGTCTGTGAACAGGATATTTCAAAAAGTTATGGATGGATTCAGAAGAAATTTGCTGTACAGCTTGTGTGTGTGACAGGTATAAACTTAATAGATTTTGGTGAACATCCTGATCCGGATCCAGATGCTAGAACTATATTGTAATTCTTCACCATTGAGAGATGAGACCAAAAACAATATACAGCATAATACATCAAAAAGGTGTGAATGGATAATGGCAAAACTTGGTGGAAGAGTTGGTTAGATGACAAGAACAAGCCGATATCATTTTGGATCAGGCTCGCATCAAGATCCGGCCTGTCAGTGGGATAGAAAATGTAAACTGTGAAGCCTTGCGGGGGTATGTGCTCCACCGAGTGCTCGTTCTGGTATTTATTTCTGACCATAACAACTGGAGAATAATAATAAGCATTAACAACCTTTAACCAATTTTGAGATATAAGTGTTGAATCGAGTTGCAATGACAATTGTTCCTCAAGAGGGAGGGGAGGGCCGGAGTCCTTGGACCTGCCACTCCTTCTTCCAAGATCTATCTCTCTCTATCTCTATCTCTCTCTTTCTCTCTCTCTCTCTCTCGCTCTCTCTCACAAATATGCTGCCAGGTGTTATAAAGGCAGATAATTAAGTCCTCCTCCTCCATATCGATTTCGCCCAAAGTCAGCCATAGTCTGCCACTCTATATAGGGAATAAATGTCCCCACCTGATTTGCTACAAACCAAACACAATTTGTCGTAAATATCTCAAAAAAGTTTCAATGACACAGCTTCTTGAAGGAAACTTGGCGAATAAGCTATAATCCTTTTTCTTTGGGGAAATAAATAGGCCTCTAAGTTGTAGCAGGGCCTGTTTTGATAAAGGAAAGGAGAAAAAAAAACGTTTATCCTTTTTTGTTGTTGTCTCGCCATGACAAGTGAATTATGATTGCAAGAAGCGCATTGATTTTGCTATGAGGGAATGCTTCACCTATATGCACCTTTCATATTGTTATTATTTTTAATGAAAGGCTATCCTTTTGTAGATTTTTAACCAAACATATGGAGTGCAGATAGGTTTAAAACATCAAAGCTGTAGCATTACCCCTCATGTGATAAAATGTTCAGGCTACATTCAAGGATTGTCGAACTCCTGACAAGTTCTCAATAAATTGATCTTCCTGTGGGTCACACTGTGACGGAAAGAATTGCATCGTCTCCCAATGTGAAGCATCCTGATAAAGTTTTCAAAAACTCGCAGGCACAATGTCCAAGACATGACACAGAATGCAGAAAAATAACAAATCATGTTGCACAGTGGCCCGAAGGCGAACAGCGACGTTTCAGCAGAGACGTGGTCGAGGATGGGTGGTGCATCCCCAGCTAACACAACGTTGGGCCAACTTTGGCATTTGGTCAATTGGTCGCAAGCGCATTGTTGACGTCGGGATGACGTTTATTGGTTGCAAACGCAACGTCTATTTTCCAAAGTCGGCCTAACATTGCTTATTGGTTGCGAACGGGACCTCTATTTTTCAACGTTGGCCCAACGTTGTTCATCAGTTGCAAACATGACGTCTATTTTCCAACGTTGGCCGAACGTTGTCTTTTGGGTGCAATCGCGACGCCTATTTTCCAACGTTGGCCGAACGTTGTCTTTTGGGTGCAATCGCGACGCCTATTTTCCAACGTTGTTTATCAGTTGCAAACGCGACGTCTATTTTCCAACGTTGGCCCAACGTTGTTTATCAGTTGCAAACGCGACGTCTATTTTCCAACGTTGGCCCAACGTTGTTTATCAGTTGCAAACGCGACGTCTATTTTCCAACGTTGGCCTAACGTAGTTTATCAGTTGCAATCACAGTCTATTTTTCAACGTTGCCCAACGTTGTTTATTGGTTGCAAACGTGATGTCGATTTACCAATGCTGGCCCAACGTTGTTTATCAGTTGCAAACACGACGTCTATTTTCCAACGTTGGCCGAACGTTGTCTTTTGGGTGCAATCGCGACGTCTATTTTCCAACGTTGGCCCAACGTTGTTTATCAGTTGCAAACGCGACGTCTATTTTCAAACGTTGGCCTAACGTTGTTCATCAGTTGTAATCACAACGTCTATTTTTCAACGTTGGCCCAACGTTGTTTATTGGTTGCAAACGTGATGTTTATTTACCAATGCTGGCCCAACGTTGTTTATCAGTTGCAATCACAACTTCTATTTTCCAACGTTGGCCCAACATTGTTTATCAGTTGCAAACGCGACGTCTATTTTCCAACGTTGGCCCAACATTGTTTATCAGTTGCAAACGCGACGTCTATTTTCCAACGTTGGCCCAACGTTGTTTATCAGTTGCAAACGCGACGTCTATTTTCCAACGTTGGCCCAACGTTGTTTATCAGTTGCAAACGCGACGTCTATTTTCCAACGTTGGCCTAACGTTGTTCATCAGTTGTAATCACAACGTCTATTTTTCAACGTTGGCCCAACGTTGCTTATTGGTTGCAAACGTGATGTTTATTTACCAATGCTGGCCCAACGTTGTTTATCAGTTGCAATCACAACTTCTATTTTCCAACGTTGGCCCAACATTGTTTATCAGTTGCAAACGCGACATCTATTTTCCAACGTTGGCCCAACATTGTTTATCAGTTGCAAACGCGACATCTATTTTCCAACGTTGGCCCAACATTGTTTATCAGTTGCAAACGCGACGTCTATTTTCCAACGTTGGTCAACGTTGTTGAGCAGTTGCAATCACAACGTCTATTTTTCAACGTTGACCTAACGTTGTTTATTGGTTGCAAACGTGATGTTTATTTACCAATGCTGGCCCAACGTTGTTTATCAGTTGCAATCACAACTTCTATTTTCCAACGTTGGCCCAACATTGTTTATCAGTTGCAAACGCGACATCTATTTTCCAACGTTGGCCCAACATTGTTTATCAGTTGCAAACGCGACGTCTATTTTCCAACGTTGGTCAACGTTGTTGAGCAGTTGCAATCACAACGTCTATTTTTCAACGTTGACCCAACGTTGTTTATTGGTTGCAAACGTGATGTTTATTTACCAATGCTGGCCCAACGTTGTTTATCAGTTGCAATCACAACTTCTATTTTCCAACGTTGGCCCAACATTGTTTATCAGTTGCAAACGCGACATCTATTTTCCAACGTTGGCCCAACATTGTTTATCAGTTGCAAACGCGACGTCTATTTTCCAACGTTGGCCCAACATTGTTTATCAGTTGCAAACGCGACGTCTATTTTCCAACGTTGGCCAACGTTGTTGATCAGTTGCAAACACGACGTCTATTTTCCAACATTTTTGACATTGGCCCAACGACGGTGCTGACGTTGCCCCAACATTGTTGGGTTAGCTGGGTCGGCATCAAGCTGTAGGTCAGAGCCCTCATGATTGGATAGTCTTATTGTCCCGCAGCCAAGGGGAGTGATCCATAATTCTCTGATATCGTTTTTTTCTCTGCCGATTATTCATCTTTGGGGGTGTATATAATGAGATCTAGGGTGGTGTGGACCTGTCACCCTTGAGCAATTTTAAATATTCAAGATGGCGTCCAAGATGGCTGCCACGAAGGACTAAAATTCGAAAATTCCTATTATTTCAATGTTTTCTGCCACAGATAAATTATTTTTTGGCCAAGATATATGTTTTGGGGTCCATTAATTTCGATAGAAAGGGTTTGAGAAGTATTGGATGTACCGTTGCTATGGTAACTAGCAATATGGCTACCATTAAGTCAGTAAAAGGTGGCAAAAATGCCATAAATTTCAAGAAAATGTTTATTAGAGCATTGTTTTTATTTCCTAGGTATATGCTAATGACCACAATGTATTGGATAAAACAGGTTTGATGAGTTACGATTTTCTTTTGCCATGGTACCCATCTAAAGTGACCATTCTGATGTTTGAAATAAGTGTTAAAGATATATAACATAAAACCATACATTTTTGGCCTTAGTTAAATGTTTTCTAACCATAAGATCATGATGGGATGGATTTGATAAATAAACTGTTTGATGTTGCCATGGTAACCACAAAGATGCTACCATGAATGGGTACTGTAACGTTTAGATAAACATGTTTTTTCTACCAATATCACATTGATTACCATTACGTTTCAGATATTCTGATGACTATAGGAGTCTAAAGATGGAATGACATGATGTGACGTGTACAGAGCATTCTTTCTCTCCCTAAAATTGTCAACATTAATACTTAATTAATATTTACTTTCTTTGTTTTAATCTAGAGCTAAACCATGGAGCAGGGCTGCGTCTTTAAGTTCCGGTATGGCACTGTGTGTGATGAGAAGACATCGCTCTCAGAGACTACTAGTGTGGCACGAATAGAAACGATCATCAATGCGAGCAATGTTTATGGGGACACCTTGCATGTAGAACTTGAAACACAGCTTGCTGAAAATGAGAACTTGAAGATCTATTAGCACAGAAACTGCGTGTCTCGGTATACATCAAAAACAAACCTCGCCAAGTATAAGAATAATGAGGGTGCCCGCCAGTCAAAAGATTACGACGGTCATCGTCAGTGTTTGACTTCAAGCTTCATTGCCTGTACTGTGGCAAAGCCTGTGAAATAAACAAGGATCCAAAGAATCCTAAAAGATGGAGTCCAGCCTTCCTGTGTCGTTCAACCCATACTGAGCAAGGTGGTAAGCCCTACAAAGAATATCTTCTTGAAAAATGTCATTCTCGTAACGACCACGGGGCAAATGAAGTCCAAAGTCGCATTGAAGGTGCCGTCAGTGACTTGCGTGCAGTTGACGCTCGTTATCACAAGGACTGCATGAGCTTATTTGTGAGCAACCGGTGCCTTTCAGAGGATCCAAAAGGCACATCCAAACAGTCAGAGACAGATGAAGCCCTGCAGCATGTGATAGAAATCATACGGGCCGACAGAAGTCGGATTTGGAACTCAGTTGAACTCTTCAAGGAATACCAGGATAGTCATGGCTGTGCACTCACACGCTACCGTCTCGTGGAGGAGTTGCGACGGTACTTCAGTGATGACCTTGTTGTCCTTACAACTCCTGGTTATGCCAGCCTAATTGCATTCCACAAGAATGCTGCCCTGATGCTGAAGATGGTTAAGGACGATGACGAGAGCGACGACATTGAGAGAAGCGTTAGCATTTTGGCCAAGCATGTGGTGAAGGAGTGCAAGTCAATCACCTGTGACAAGTCTACGTACCAAGTGCACATCGATATGAATATTGCTGCTGAGTATGCTTCTAGTACATTGATGGTTACTGGCTGCTCTGTCTACAAAGTTGGACAAAACTGTACCAGCGCTGTTGATTGCCAATATTATCACAGACGTGATAACGAACAATCCAACTCCTCTACAAGTGGCACTTGGAATACAGCATTATGGGACTTAGTCTGTAATGACACCTGTTCATGGGATGTATGAATAACCTTTTTGGGAGCAGCAAAACCATTCAATCCTGTAAAACTACATTCCATTAATCCAGATAATAAAATGTATTACAGGAAGGATCTATTAATGGCAAAAAGTTGAAATAAAACTTTAATCCTCATTTCTGCACATACTCGCGTGCAGACTGGGACCTGACTACCAATTATTCATGAAGACATCGTCGTGACAGCGAGGCCAGTGAGACAACACATGGATGTGACAAGCAAAGTAATGAACAAACAAAGAGAAGGAAGAGAATGGGGAAGGTAGCATACCAACATAAAGAGGAAAGAGAAACAACATAGCAATGCATGCACAAAGTAGAAACATAAAAAAATCAAAGCAAAAGAAAGAGGAAAGGAATACATAAAGAGGAATGACAAGAGCTTCAAGACAGCTGTTCACCACCATTCTGGTCATTATCAATCCACAACCATGATCTTTTCTACCTTCATTATCCCCCCCCCCCCCCCCCCAAGTGCACCTCTTTCTGGGTTTCTAGTTTTTTCCTTTAATTCCTGTGATTGGGAGTTTGTGGCTGTTCACCTGCCGTCTCCTACCCTCACCGTCATTCTTCCCCATATTCCTTATTCCTCCAGGTCTCCCTCGACTTTTTCCCTCTAATCTGTTGCTGGTATGTCCTGCCTGCACTCCCCCCCCACCCCCAGTTTTTCTTCATACAGCTCTTTTTGTTCTGTTATGCCCTGGGCCCTTCTTTATACTCTAGCAATTCCATGAGCATAAATCTGCACACAAAAGGAACACAAAAAACCTGAAAGTAAAAGGGAGGATTGATGAGCATATCCAAAAATTCACGGGTAATGGTGGTAGATGACTTAAGGAGGTGGTATTCTTGGTATTCTGCCATCCTGAAACCCTGGAGGGAAGAGTGTCATTTAATAGATTGAGGAATGCAGTTCCACAGAAGGGAAAAGAAAGGAACAAAGAAAGGGGTCGAGGAGTGTAATGAGAGAGCAGCAGCTTTCCTTATGCTTCTTTGTAGGAGATGCCAGTGATGTTTCAAATCTCTTCAATAAAGAGGCGTAAAATGGTTATTGTTTGCACAATATTGCAGATATCTCCATCTTCGTTAGGAGTGTGTTGTTTTTCATCAATAGTCTCCCAAAGAGAAGAGACTTGGAGCAAAGTCTTCCACGTTGATGACACTCACGACTTGGTGCTTTTTTCCATCGATTCTGTCAATTCCATCATGATTTTGGGAGTTTAACCAGGTGTTACATGCTCCTCCCCAAACCCCGGTCACGGTGTACCTCCGAGCCCCGAGAGGAGTCACGGCAGAAAGATATAGACACATTCTGTGTGTCAAAGATCAATCACCACACCAATTGTTACCAACAAACAAGTATTGTATTAAGGTCACACAAGAATAACAGTACGTCAGTACAATAACAATATTAATCAATTGTACAACCAATATATCATTCCTATGATGGTACCATCAGTTTCGTACAATATAACTCACTGTGCTCCAAGTGAGCGAAAATAACATTCCCAATGTCTCTGTCCCGGCTTCAAGCCAAAGTCGATCCACGCTCCAGTGATCGTCAGAACGATGTTGTATCGAGACCAGAATCCCGCTCGGTTGACAGTCACACTGCCAAAGATGGGCAAAGGTACCCTCAAGAGGCGACTGGGAAATCACACCTTCAGGTATGGATGTTCAACGGCTCCTCACACGGCGAACCGCAAATTCCCACTCGAAATCCACGTTACACATGCAACCAAGCTAAAAGCTGGATGCGTTGAAATGGTTCGAGCGAGGTGAAAAACCTGGAGCGATGCAAAATCAGGCGCGAGGCAAAATGGCCAACGGTCCGTTCTCGAGACGTAACGGCACTCCAATGATTCTCTTCGGAATCAACCGGAAAACCTGTCACGCAGGTTTATCTGTCACAGCGATAACAACTCTGTCGCAGGAATCCCTTTCCCAGGAAACTTGTGACCCTCCTTCGCCAGCGTTTGCTCAAAACCTCAACGCAGCTCGGCTCCTTCTCTGACCTCACGCGCTCCGCCTCCTTTTTTCCTCTTCTTCTTTGTCCGGTTCCCGATCCGGTTTCCGGTTTCTTTTAAAACACTAACTTTTTTACCTTTTGAAAACAGCTATCTCCAATTCACTTAAACGATAACAATAATAGTACATGCAACCAAAAATGTTTACAGTGGATGAGAACCACAACAACGGAAGTGACGAATCCGTAACACCAGGCCAATATGTCTCTTGTTCATCTGATTAACAACCTAGGTTTATAGCATGTGCTGTACATTGACTACATCGGATGGGTTTGAAATGACAAAATGTGGACTTGGTTTTTATCCAATATGTGTGTGTGTGTGTGTGTGTGTGTGTGTGTGTGTGTGTGTGTGTGTGTGTGTGTGTGTGTGTGTGTGTGTGTGTATATATATATATATATATATATATATATATATATATATATATATACACACATATATATATTGTTACAGACGTGGCTTGGATGTTATTTACCGAGCGGTTTATTGGTATGACCACGTCTGCACAAGTTACCCGATTGTGCCCGAACGTTGACTAGCCGCGCTATGCTGGCTCAATAAGAAAAAGAAGACACCCGGCTGGATTACAATCACACAATACGACACCAACGTTTCGATTCTCAAGTATATTCGTACGGAAAAGTTTAGATTACAGGGGCTAGAGGTATATTACAGGAAGACAGGCACTTAGACACACTCTTATATTAACCCCGGACAGACGACAGACACACGGGACAAAATGCTGACTCACACGGGGGTTGATGAAAAGGACAGCGGGTATCGATGGCTCAAGGTGCACTCCTGGCTCAAGGCAGAATCGACTCGGTCCGGTCCAGAGATGCGGGGAGGTATCGTCGCGCTGGGGGTGGCGGTGGCTTCTCTCTCCAGTCTCCAAGCTGAGGCGCATCTGACGTCACATCCGGCGCGGGGCCGCGTATATCCGGCGGGGAGTGACACGCCCTCGGCTCGTTAGCTCCGCCTCGTGGAATCGGCACGTTGCTTCTCATTGGGTGCGTGCGGGGGGGGTTACTGGCTCCGCCCCTGACGAGGAGCTGACAGCCAGCCCCTTCGGGGTAACCCCGTGGAGCGCATGGTCTGGAGCTAATCGAGCCGGTGTGAGGACGCATCCTCCCCCGCTCCGCCGCCATCTCCTCTGTTGTTGTTGTAATTGTTGTTGTAGTTGTTGTTATTGTTGTTGTTTGGGGAAGAAGATGGGAGGAGGTATGGGGAAGGTCCTAAACTCACTACTGATGCCATATAATCACATTCTGGTGCAACGAAGAGTCATAATTAATGGAGACGAGGCCTTAACTGACATAGAATAAGAATAACTAGGAAGATGTCCGAAAGTTGTCTACCTGTGGTGCGGTGGACCTGGGCACGACATTTAATGGGGGAATAAGGGGAAGGTCGGCTCTACTGATTGTTATTTACATGCAATGGGACTAGGGAATGGGGGATCGGGGAAAGTTGGGGAGTATTGGAGAAAATAGGGGAATATTTACAAGCGGATATGGAGGCCAAATTCCATATTCGCAACATTGCACCCTTCTCTACCCTCGGGGCGTCCCGACCCGATAAATTTTTACCTACTTTAGTGTGGCACGCAATGTAGTTCCCTCTACTATTAACTCTACCCTGAGTGCGACAGTTTTACAGATATTCACAAATGAGTAAATATGTCCCCCTGCGACGTTGCACCCTTCTCCTCACAGAAACACACCCACAGGATAACCGAATCCGGAAAGAATTCGCAAACTACACATACAGCCGGTAGGGAGCATTATTTACAAGATTACGCTGATATCTACACTACGATCCAGGACCTGTTTTTGGAGGAACACATGCAGATGTTATGCATAGAGAGAGCGCGCTTGCCAACATCGATACACCAACCCACGAGTGCTCTGTGGCCGACGGCCTTTAATAACGTGCAGAGCACCCTTCCCGAGCATCAACAGCACCACCCCACCACCAATCGGTGCAGTCACCATTGTTCATTGGAATAAAAATAAATTCGACAACCCCTAACCCTGCAGGTGTCTCTTGCTCTTCTTGTGGTGCACTTGGTGTTAGTTAACAGTGGTTCACCTTTATGGCATAGGTGCCACGTTGACCCATAGGTCCATCCCCGGGTGGTGCTTGGCCGCAAACGAACTGCGGTCCATTGTGGGTGGCCACAAACATTGCGGTCCATATGGTGTATCGATCCCGGCAGCAAACAGCGAAAGTGCAGGCCCACAACTGCGCAGCCAGCACCTCTCTCTCCTCTCTCTCTACCCCAAAGCCAGATCCTCGGAGGTGGGAGACAAAAGAAGAAACAAGTGAGTAAGGTGGTAAGGGCGCAAAAGTGCACGCAATGTAAGGTGATGCACACTGGGGGCACATGGGAACCAGGTGAGACAGGTACGTTCCTATCGTACGCCCCCCCCCACCAGGTAACCTACATGGCCCCTCCCTTACCCCTTACTGCATCCACAAAACACAACACTACCCATAAACATCTACTTTACAAATCGACAAACATCCCTACTGTCTTCCCCGTTCCTCCCATAAACCAAATTCGTCTTCTCTCCCTCCTAACCAATCAAATTTGCCATTTTCAACTCTCATCAAAATTTGCCATCTCCAACTCAACATCATAATTTGCCATTACCAATTCATCATCAGTCCCTCCTAGGGAGGGAGAGATGGAATCACCCCAATGTCTCATCCACGTCGTGATGCGTCTCACAAATCCTCACAGCAATCTCATTTCCTGCACAAAACAAAGAAAACACAGGTGTGGAGTCATCATCATCACCACAGGTAAGTGGCTGCGTATGGTGCGACAGGTTCTTCAATCCTAACTATTTCCTAAATGACTTTAACAACTTTACACTACCCGGGGTCTTTCTCCGGCCAAACCATTGGCCCTCTTACACTATGGGTTCTAAAAACCAATTCCCATTGGCCAAACTGTGGTGCTCTTCAATTTGGGGTCTCACTCCCCCGATTCATCTCCCGGTGCCCTCGCACAATTTCTGGGCTGCGGCGTGTACCTCTCCCAGTGGGTCTACCCACCTGCACACCTCCACCACTGCAGTTGCCTCCGAGCTTACCTGCTCCTCACCCTAACCTAACTACCTGGGGAAGGCCCTCTGGCTCTCTCCCCACTCCGTGCCCTCTCTGGCACTGGGCTGCCCGATCCACACCCGGGATCCTCAGGCACCCACTCACAACTACCGGCTCCCAGAGCCCACCTGCGGCCTCACCTGGCCGACATCCTCACAGTGGTGGAGTGCCCAACCAACTACACACACTAACAGGCTACACGCCCAGCCATTTCCACAACACTAATGCACCCATTCACAACACCATTCTGCAACCGCACCACAAATGCCAATATCCAACCACAATTTACCTGCACCCTCTACCTAACACTTACACTACCCGCCCCGGGTGCTCGTGAAAGGGGTCCACTCTTCCCCCATCCACACCTTCGCACCATGCACACCACTCCGTACCACTCACTCCAACTCTCTCCACACACCTGTACCTGCACACCTGTGCTCTCACACCTGGTGCCACCTGCACCCTTCTCTCCCCAAGCGCATTCGTGCTGATCCACACACTCACTACTCATACACTGCTCCACACACCTGTCCAGTTGCACACCTGTGCAATCACACCTGTTCAATTCTCACACACACAGCATCATCTCAGCTAACTACTCCCTTCTGAAACTTGCGCTTCCCAGTCGTCCCTTTAAACTATTGCGCTCCCACGTCATTATCATCCATACTAATCTACCTGCGTCCCCACTACAGGTATCAGTCACTAACTAAACTTAACGTTACCTACTGTCATCTTCTAGATCCCTACAATATAACCTAACCCACCCGGGCTAGTTTTCACTGCCATACACCCCATAAGCTATTGCTCCTTTGCCCCCCCCTCAGGGGAAGGGTGGCAGGGATGCCATCCCACCACATCGGGGGTCTCTCACTACCAATTTTGCACATCAAATTTCAACAAATCAAAAATTTGGCCAATCACTGCCCATCATCTGCCAATCACTACTGCCAATCCCTTGCCAATCATCAAATTTTGTTTTTCTCCAATTTTGGGTCCAAAACACTAACCTCATCACCCAGTCTACTCACTAATACCTCTCGGTGCGCCAATTCCTGTCCAAAGCCCGGCTTCGTAAAGCCAAGCAATGGATGCTGGTTGTTTTGTGCCAGCGGCTGAATGCGTCCGGCACTCGGTGCAGGGACGGGGGCTTACCCGGGCCGAGATCCCACGCATCACCTCGGCGCGGAGCCATCCAATGTCCCGATCTCGACCTGCCGGCACGTCTCAACAAAACGTGGTCGCCATAACGACCCTTCCTATCGGGCTGCCAGCTCCGCCTAGTGGAGCCTGGACGCGGCCGTTCAAAGCGAGGCCCGGCACGCACCGAGGGCCTGCTTCGGCTAAAAGTCGCTCTAACCTCTAACCCGTGTAACGTCGATGCTTCACCTGGACGCTTACACCCCGCAGCCCGTTCCTTGCTCACACATCCAGCCGTTTCCATGCTCCTCGTACCGTTCCTTACACACCTCGGTACACCCATTCCACTCACAGCCTTGGTCACACACCTGACCACCGAACACTTTGGCACACATTCGTTGGTCGCACACCTCACCAAAACACCTCTTCGCGCCCCCTCCTCGGTCACCTCCTCTGTGACAATCACAGGTGTGCTCTCATTCGCACACCCAACCACGTGCCTCACCACCAACTCCAGCGTGCATTCCCACTCACGCTCTACCATTCCAGGTGTGCATCCTTCCATCCCAGGTGTACATCCTCGCTCACCTGTCACAACTAACTCACGCTCCATGTCACTCTCACTACTTTCACCTCCATTCCTGACAGCGCACTCACCCTTACTCTTGACAGCACACTCTTTCCCCATGCACCTGTCCGTCACACACCTTTCTCGCGCACACTCTCCCGTTACACCCTCTGTAACACTCACCACAGGTGGACACTCTTCCTTACTTCTGACAGCGCACTCTTTCCTCATGCACCTGTCCGTCACACACCTTTCTCGCGCACACTCTCCCGTTACACCCTCTGTAACACTCACCACAGGTGGACACTCTTCCTTACTTCTGACAGCGCACTCTTTCCTCATGCACCTGTCCGTCACACACCTTTCTCGCGCACACTCTTGCGCACACTCTCCCGTCACACCCTCTGTAACACTCACCACCCCGCGCTTCCACGTGCTCCCTCGCACACGCGCTACGACCGACTCACTCTCGCCAGCACACTCACTCCTTGGCACGCACTTTTTCCTCACACACCCCAGAGTCGGATTTTCTCGCACACCTCCTTTTTCGCACACCAGACCTGTCGCATACTTCACCAACGGCCTCTCACGAACATCCGGGTCTATCTCGACCCCCAAGCTTATTAAATCACCTGGCGCATCATACGCACGACCATATTGGTCACCACTTACACCGGGTCCTCTTTCTCTTCGCTTCTCCTCCATCACCTGCGAATCCCTCATCCGGTTAATGAGCACATCATCACGATCCGAACACAGACTCTGGACCAATTCTTTTACCTCCTCTTTTATCTCTTTCTTATCCTCTCTCCGTCGCTTTTTAATTTCGCTCACCCCTTCTTCCACTTCTTCTAATTTTTGCTTCATCTCCTTCATCTCTTCGTGCGCCCCTTTAAGTTCTTCCTCTAACTCCACTTTATTTTTTTCTATGTGCTCCCGCACCTCCCGCTCTTTAACCTCCATTACCTCTACCACCTTGTCCATTTTCCTCGTCAGGTCCTCATGTACCGTCTGACACTCTTTTTTAATTACCCCTACGTCCTTTTTCATCTCCTTCTGTGTCGATTTTAAACCCTCTATTACCGCTGTGTTCTTCTTTACCTGGTCCCCCAACTCCTTTTGTCCCACTGTCAGTTGTTCTACTCCCAGCGTCAACTCCTCTATACCACCTTGCAATTTTACAGTCCCCTTTCTCACCTCTTTCTCCATGCGCTCCTTACAGTGCCTCACCTCCTCGCGCACTCCTCCGACCTCCTCACTCACTCCTCTTCTGATCTCCTCTCCCATCACTTGCATCTCCTGCCCAGATGCCACCCTCATCTGCTCCATTTCCTCCCTGTGAGCATCCAGTTTGGTTTCTACCCCCATTCTGACCCCCTCTATCTGCTGCTCCATTTGTTTAACTTCCCTTTCCGCTTGGTCCCTCATGTCCCTCAATTTGCCTTCCATACTGTTTTCTAACCCCTCTAACCCATTTTTCACTCCCTCTATCTGATTCTCCTGGGCAGCCATTCTATTTTCTACCCCCGTTAACCCATGTTTCACTCCCTCTATCTGATTCTCTTGAGCGGCCATTCTGTTTTCTACCCCCGTTAACCCATTCTTTACTTCTTTTATCCCGTTGTCTAACCCCTCAAAATTATTGTCTAACTTCCCAATTTTCTTGTCTAACTCCTCAAAATTATTGTCTAACTTCCCAATTTTCTTGTCTAACTCCTCAAAATTATTGTCTAACTTCCCAATTTTCTTGTCTAACCCCCCGATTTGATTCCCTAGTCGCTCCCCCATTCTGTTTTCCATTTTCTCCATTTCCCTGGCTCTTTTTTCGTTGTCGCTCTTCGACTCTGCCATGTATTCGCTAAACCGTGCCATGAACTGCTGCATGTCAAACGGCTGCATGTTAAAGCCCGCTGATACAGCCGGCTCGGCTACCGCGCGCTCGTGCGAGGCGCCTTTTTGCGCGCCCGCTACTTCGTGCGTGACGGCGCTATTTTGCGAACCTGCCGCCCTCACTGCTTCGCTCTCCTCTTGTCCCTCAATTTGGTCCTGGACCGACCCTGCTTCACTCTCCCCTACCGGACCCCAGCCGTCTTGATCCGCCATAGCGCGACTTTCAAAATTCGAGTTTCGTAAAACAAATTCGAAATTTCGCCGTTATACTTTCGTCGAGCGCAGTACCCGCGCTCCGGATCGATTTTGTCGAGCGCCGTACGCGCTCCGGATCGATTTTGTCGAGCGCAGTACGCGCTCCGGATCGATTTTCCCTCCCAAAATTTGGGCCTAACTAATTTAGTCCCGGGTCCGAATCTCACTCCTCGACACCAATTGTTACAGACGTGGCTTGGATGTTATTTACCGAGCGGTTTATTGGTATGACCACGTCTGCACAAGTTACCCGATTGTGCCCGAACGTTGACTAGCCGCGCTATGCTGGCTCAATAAGAAAAAGAAGACACCCGGCTGGATTACAATCACACAATACGACACCAACGTTTCGATTCTCAAGTATATTCGTACGGAAAAGGTTAGATTACAGGGGCTAGAGGTATATTACAGGAAGACAGGCACTTAGACACACTCTTATATTAACCCCGGACAGACGACAGACACACGGGACAAAATGCTGACTCACACGGGGGTTGATGAAAAGGACAGCGGGTATCGATGGCTCAAGGTGCACTCCTGGCTCAAGGCAGAATCGACTCGGTCCGGTCCAGAGATGCGGGGAGGTATCGTCGCGCTGGGGGTGGCGGTGGCTTCTCTCTCCAGTCTCCAAGCTGAGGCGCATCTGACGTCACATCCGGCGCGGGGCCGCGTATATCCGGCGGGGAGTGACACGCCCTCGGCTCGTTAGCTCCGCCTCGTGGAATCGGCACGTTGCTTCTCATTGGGTGCGTGCGGGGGGGGTTACTGGCTCCGCCCCTGACGAGGAGCTGACAGCCAGCCCCTTCGGGGTAACCCCGTGGAGCGCATGGTCTGGAGCTAATCGAGCCGGTGTGAGGACGCATCCTCCCCCGCTCCGCCGCCATCTCCTCTGTTGTTGTTGTAATTGTTGTTGTAGTTGTTGTTATTGTTGTTGTTTGGGGAAGAAGATGGGAGGAGGTATGGGGAAGGTCCTAAACTCACTACTGATGCCATATAATCACATTCTGGTGCAACGAAGAGTCATAATTAATGGAGACGAGGCCTTAACTGACATAGAATAAGAATAACTAGGAAGATGTCCGAAAGTTGTCTACCTGTGGTGCGGTGGACCTGGGCACGACATTTAATGGGGGAATAAGGGGAAGGTCGGCTCTACTGATTGTTATTTACATGCAATGGGACTAGGGAATGGGGGATCGGGGAAAGTTGGGGAGTATTGGAGAAAATAGGGGAATATTTACAAGCGGATATGGAGGCCAAATTCCATATTCGCAACAATATATATATATATATATATATATATATATATATATATATATATATATATATATATAATATTCAGGTATACGTGGCTCTGTTCACCCCCTTGAATGTGCTTGGGACCCAAAATTAGAGATACAAATTGTTCATTATGTGATGTGACATATGATCTTTACAGCGCTACAGTAAGTGCAAATGCAGCACAATTCCAAAGAGATTACTGGGATTGAAAAAAAGGTCAAAGTATAGTGATTAAACAGTGACGATACTGGCTGAATATTGAACACTGTATACAGTCTCGTTGTTGGTCTGTTTTAACATGTGATAGGTTGCCGAGTGCCTCGAGATAAAATAAAATTGGGCATATGTTAAGGAATTATTTCATTTTAAAGGATGGGGGGGAGGGGGAATCGAAGTTGGATGTATGAGGCGTAAGCAGAGGGAAATGGGTGTGGTGAGGTGGAGAGGCGAAGGAAATACAATGAAAATATTTCACCATTTTTGCACACATACCAAGTAGAGAGCCGCAAAATAGGTTTTAGCTCCAGGCATTTGTGAAAAAGAAAGGTGCCGCAAAAAAAAAAATCTTTCTGCAAATGACATCACCAAGCAGGCCTATACTTGATTACCATCTTTTTTTTTAAAGAAGAAAACGTGTTTGTGAAGAAATGAAATTTGTATCACAACCTCCCTGGAGCTTGCTCGCAACACACAAAGCACCAGATCTTGTCCGCCTACCACATAGTTTTGCATTGTTTGCCTAGTATGTCTCAGGATTAGGGGAAGAGTCCGCTACCTACTGTATATTACTGGAGGACAAATACATTAGGTTACAATGCACACCTCAAAATAATAATTATATATATATATATATATATATATATATATATATATATATATTGTAACGAATTTGAGAAGTGTAACGGTTTTGAGAAGTGTAACAATTTTGAGAAAGTGTAACGAATGTGAAAAGTATGGTTTTGTTGTGTGTAACACCCTCGTAATGTAAATAATGGTCGCATCCCGTCCTCCTAGTTAATTCCATGAAACTTACACACAGGCCACGATATATCTTTTTAAATAGCTTATTTCCTTATTCTATGTAGGCTAAATATGTGTTTCCCACTAGATTGACTCTGCATTGTATCAAACGAAATAAGCGTAGGCCCCTTTCAATTTCCCCAATCATCTCCGCTCTCCAAAGTTCCTTTCAAAAGCGGTGCGAGTGGTGTTCAATCCCGCAAGCCGCCATTGCCCATGTGCTAATCTCGGAGAAGGGGGGGGGTAGGAGCCGCCAACTCACAGGCGTGGCACGTTGTAATGATCAAAGGAGGAATCGGACAGCCCTAACAGCCAACCAGCACCGCGGTGAGCGACCCGGTAGGCGTGCCCTCGCAGCCGGTGGCTTGATTCCGACCCGAGTAATAAAAAGCGACTGGAAGGGACTGCTTCGGGAGATGAGAGAAGAGAGGAGAGGAGAGATGAACTGTGAGATGAGTTGTGAGCTGTGAGATGAGAGCTGAGAGACGCTCCAAACCAAAAAGGAGAGGTACTTGGAGATGAAACAAGCTTTGGAGAGACGCGCTGAGAGGAGGGAGACGGCTCCACCAGAAGGAGAGGAGCAGGTGTGACCGAGCCAGCGCGTGACGTCCACAGCATCAGCAGCGTCGACGCGACCGAGGGTTTTCCCGCCAAAAACGCGAAGAATTGGGAGCTGCTACCTCCAGCCCTGCCGGATGCAGGGACCTGACCCTGCCTCCCTCTCCAGCAACCCACCTCCGCCATTCCTGCCTGCAATTTCCCCCGTGTAAGTGTGAACGTCGTCTGTCCTAATCGTTGTCCTGGGGTTAAGTAAATTGAATAGTATAAGCTAACGATTCACTGTGTGACTGCTTCTTCCATCCATTGCTTGTAAATAACTTTGATCGCTCCTTCTTTTTGCTTGTGTGTATAATAAATCCTGTTATTCCTCCGTACTCTGTCGTCTTCTCTCTTCCTTCTCTTTCGGTCGCTTTAGAGGTTTCCAAATTGAATATCTGTGGTGCGATCTGGTTAACGTTGGGGGAGTCGGGCCAATCGGGGATCCTGTAACGGTCGCGGTTGACCATCCGCTCGGCCCAAAGTAACATCTTGTCCGCGACCCGTAACAATTGGTGTCTAGGAGTGGGATACGAGGCCCGAACCAAATTTTTAAAACGTGTAAAAAAAATAAAAATTTGGTCAAAATTACGAGGTGCCGAAATTTTGTTGTTTTATAAAACCCGAATTTTGAGATCGCGCCATGGACAATCAAGGCGATCGGATGTCGGTGGGGGAGATAGACGGGTTAGGGGTAACCCAGGACCTCGGGGAAATGTATGTGGAGGAAAGGGAGGAGGAGAGCAATGGCAATGTGGTTGAGGGAGTATCAGGCGCACAAAATGGTGGCCTCGCGCACGAGGTTACGGGCGCGCAAAATGGCGCCCTCACACATGGCCACGGCGCCCGCAGCCGTAGCAGCGCCGCTGGTGGATTTGAACCTTTTTTTTATACAAATGAAGGCCCTTATGGCCCAGAATAGCGAACAATTGGAACAAAGAATGGGCAAGCAATTAAGGGAGGACATGGGGGCCAATAGCCAACGGTTAGGGCAAAGGATGGGGTCCAATAGCGAGAAATTGAGGGAGGACATGGGGGCCAATAGCCAACGGTTAGAACAAAGGATGGGGTCCAATAGCGAGAAATTGAGGGAGGACATGGGGTACAATAGCGAGAAATTGAGGGAGGACATGGGGGCCAATAGCCAATGGTTAGAACAAAGGATGGGGTCCAATAGCGAGAAATTGAGGGAGGACATGGGGGCCAATAGCCAACGTTAGAACAAAGGATGGGGTCCAATAGCGAGAAATTGAGGGAGGACATGGGGTCCAATAGCGAGAAATTGAGGGAGGACATGGGGGCCCAGATCGGAGGGTTAGGGAGTAGAATAGAGGGATTAGGAAACAAATTTGAGGGATTAGACAATAATTTTAAGGGATTAGAAAAAAAATTTGAGGGGTTAGACAATGGGTTAAAAGAGGTGAAACATGGGTTAATGGGGTTAGAAAATAGGATGGAAGACAAATTGCGGGAAATAGGGGAACAATCTGCCCGGGAAATCAAACGAATGGGGAACCAGATGGAGGGGGTGCAAATCGGGTTAGAAAGTAAACTGGATGCTCAGAGGGATGAATTGGGACAGATGAGGGTAGCATCTACAAAAGAGAGGGAGGAGATGAAAAAGGAGATACGACGAGGTGTAAGTGAGGAGGTCTCGGGGGTACGCGAGGAGGTAAAGCGAGGCGAAAAGCGTGTAGAGAAAGAGGTGAGAAATAATACGGCGAGGTTACAAGGGGGAATAGAAGATCTGACGGAGGAGGTGGAACAGCTGACGGAGGGACAGACGGAGTTAGTGGAGCAGGTTCAAAGGAACACTGCGGTACTAGGAGGGTTAAAGGCGACACAAAAAGAAATTAAAAATGACTTAATAGCGACGCAGAGGCAATGTCAGATGGTACGTGAGGGACTGACGATGAGGTTGGACGAGGTGACAGAGGTAATGGAGACAAAGGACCGGCAGGTGAGGATGCACATAGAGACGGTCACGGTAGCCTTAGAGGACGAACTTGAGGAGACGCACCGGGGAATAAAAGAGGTGAAGCAAAAGTTAAAGGAGGTGTTAGAGGGGGTGAGTGAATTTAAGAAGAGACGGACAGAAACTAAAAGAGAAATCCAGGAAGAGGTGACGGATTATGTACAAAGTCGGTGCTCAAATCGTGATGTCGTGCTCGCTAACCAAATCAAGAGTTTGCAGGTGGCAGAAGAGGTGCGACGAAGAGGTGCCAAGGTGAGTGGCGATATAATCGGAAATGTACATGATGCGAGGGGAGCTTCAGTCGGCTTGGGGGTTGTTGTGGACCCGGGTGTTCGTGAGAGGCCGTTGGTGAAGTGTGCGACAGGTCTGGTGTGCGAAAAACGAGGTGTGCGAGAATGTCAGACCATGGGGTGTGTGAGGAAAAAGTGCACGCCAAGGAGTGAGTGTGCTGTCGAGAGTGAGTCGGTCGTAGCGCGTGTGCGAGGGAGCACATGGAAGCGCGTAGTGAGGAGTGTTACAGAGGATGTAACGGGAGAGTGTGCCGTCAAGAGTGAGTTGGTCGAAGTGCGTGTGCGAGGGGGTACATGGAAGCGCGGTGTGGTAAGTGTTACGGAGGAAGTAACGAAAGAGTGTGTGCAAGAGGATGCGTGAGAAAGGTGTGTAACCGACAGGTGCATGAGGAAAGAGTGCGCTGTCGAGAGTAAGGGTGAGTGCGCGACCGAGAGTGGAGGTGAAAGTAGTGAGAGTGACACGGAGCGTGAGTTGGTTGTGACAGGTGAGCGAGGCTGTACACCTGGAATGGAAGGATGCACACCTGGAATGGTAGAGCGTGTGTGGGAATGCACACTTGCGTTGGTTGTGAGGCACGTGGTCGGGTGTGCGAGTGAAAGCACACCTGTGATTGTCACAGAGGAGGTGACCGAGGAAGGGGCGTGAAGAGGTGTGTTGGTGAGGTGTGCGAACAACGAATGTGTGCCAAAGTGTTCGGTGGTCAGGTGTGTGACCAAGTCTGTGAGTGGAATGAGTGTACCTGGGTGTGTTAGAGAAGGTACGACGAGGAGCATGGGAACAGCTGGATGTATGGGCAAGAAAGGGGTAGCGTATGCGTGTAAGCATGCAGGTGAGGCATCGACGGTAACCGGGTTAGCGGTTAGAGCGACTTATAGCCGAGTCGGGCCCTCGGTGCGTGCCGGGCTTCGCGTGCCGCGAGAACCAGCGGGGATCCGGGCCACGGCGGGTTCGAAAGGACCGCCGTACGCGATCCACGCTGGGCCTTGCTTGGAACGGCCGCGACCGTGCTCCACTAGGCGGAGCGGGCAGCCCGATAGGAAGGGTCGTCATGGCGACCACTTTTTATTGAGACGTTCCGGCAGGTCGAGATCGGGCAATTGGATGGCTCCGCGCCGAGGTGGTGCGTGGGATCTCGGCCCGGGTAAGCCCCCATCCCTGCACCGAGTGCCGGACGCATCCAACTGCCGGTACCAAAGAACCCGCATTCATTGCTCGGCTGTACGAAGCCGGGCTGTAGATGTGAATTGGCGCACCGAGAGGATCTAATAAGTAGACGGGTAATGAGGTTAGTGTTTTGGATCCAAAATTAGAAAAAGGCAAAAGGGGGGGGGGGGCAAAGGAGCACTAGTTTATGGGGTTTATGGCAGTGAAAACTAGCCCGGGTGGGTTAGGATATGGTGTGTAGGGACCTAGAAGATGACATTAGGTAACGTTAAGGTTTAGTTAGTGACTGATACCTGTAGTGGGGACGCAGGTATATTAGAGTGGATAATAATGACGTGGTATGTGCTTAGTTTAAAGGGAAGACGGGGAGCACTAAGTTAGAGGGGAGTAGTTAGCTGAGATGATGCCGTACGGGTGAGGATTGAACAGGTGTGATTGAACAGGTGTGATTGCACAGGTGTGCAACTGAACAGGTGTATGGAGCAGTGTTTGAGTGATGGTAATGGTGAGGTGTGTTGTGTTGACCAACTGGTCCAGGAAGAGGAGGCGGGTGCAGGTGGCACCAGGTATGATTGCACAGGTGTGCACCAACAGGTGTGTGGAATACATGGAGTGTGGAGTATATGGAGGATTGGAATGGATGGTCGTGGAGTGAGTATTGTGGAGTGGAGTGGATGGTGCGAAGGTGTGAATGGGGGAAGAATGGACCCCCATCACGGATACCCGGGGCGGGTAGTGTAAGTGTTAGGTAGAGGGTATAGGTAAATTGTGGTTGGATATTGGCATCTGTGGTGCGTGGTGAAAGAATGGTATTTGAATGGGTGCATTAGTGTTGTGGAAATGGCTGGGCGTGTAGCCTGTTAGTGTGTGTAGTTGGTTTGGGCACTCCACCACTGTGAGGATGTCGGCCAGGTGAGGCCGCAGGTGGGCTCTGGGAGCCGTTAGAGTTGTTGTGGATGGGGCCCGAGGGTCCGGAGGACGGACTCGGGTAGCCCAGTGCCAGAGGGCACCAGAGGGGTGACAGAGCCAGGAGGGGCCTTCCCCAGTTAGTTAGGTTAGGGTGAGGAGCTAGGTAAGCTCGGGTGGCAACTGCAGTGGTGGAGGTGTGCAGGTGGGTAGACCTGCTGGGAGAGCTACACATCACAGCCCAGAAATTGTGCAAGGGCACCGGGAGATGAATCGGGGGAGTGAGACCCCAAATTGAGCAGCACCACAGTTTGGTCAATGGGAATTGGTTTTTAAAACCCATAGTGTAAGTTGGCCAATGGATTGGCAGGGAAAGACCCCGGGTAGTGTAAAGTGTGTTAATGTCATTTAGAGGATAGTTAGGATTGGAGTCTCCTCGCACCATCTGCATCCACTCACCTGAGATGAGGTAACTCCACACCATGCCATGTTTTATTATTTTTTATGATGCAAATGTTTGGAATGTGAGACGCATCATGACGTGGGTGTGACATTGTGCTTGATGTTCCATCTCTTCTTCCTTATGAGGATTGATGATGAATTGATGATGGCAAATTTTGGATAGTGGGATTGTGGAGACGAATTTGGTATGGGAAATAAGGGGAAGACGTGACAGTAGCGACGGATTTGTAAAGGTGTAAATTGTTGTAAATATGGGGTAAGAGCAAGGGTAGTGTAGGTGACAGGGGGGGTGACGTACGGTAGGGACGAGTTTTTCTCACTTCGCTCTCCGTACGCACTTCACCCTGCATTGCCTTTATTGACGTGTACCCTTGTGACCTTACCCCTCGCTCATTTGTCTTCCCCCTTTTGTCTCCCACTTGAGGACCTGTGCGCCATTGGGCGCCGAGGGGAGCGTGCGTGAGATGGCCATTGTGCGCACGAGATTCTCAGAACCAGCATGCATTGCTTTGATGTACCACTTTATGGACCGCTGTTCTGCGGCCAAGTACCACTTGATGGACCCCAGGTTCTGGGGCAGGGCACCTCTGTTGGAGACCGGCCATAGCGGCCAGGGAATCTTGCTTGCGGACCTCGGTAAGGTGGCACCTATGCCAAACAGGTGGACCACCCTTAGTTGGCCCCTGAGGCCCTAAATAAAAATGAACACAAGTTGTGCTTTTTATTATTTCCAAGTAGGCCGCATGAAGCCAGAAGACGTCGGGAAGAACATCGGCCCAGCAGAGAAAGAGAAGACCACCACCAGTTGTTTTGTTGTGTTTATTATGAACAGTGGTGACTGTGCACCGAGTGGTGCTTTGGTGGTGCTTTTGGTGCTTTGTGGTGCTTCTGGGTGCTTTGGTGGTATTGGTACTGGTGCATCGATGCAATGCGTGCTGTCTCCTCCCTCCCAACAGGAATTTCTTTTTCTTGTTCCCTAAAAAGAAAAAAAAAACACAGGTCCTGGGTTGCGTTGTAAATAAGAAATAACGTCACTGTAAATAATGCTCCCCACCATAAATGTATAGTTTGAGAACAATTCCGTAATTCAGTTAGCTGTGGGCTTGAGTCTGTTAGACAGGGTGCAATGCAATAGGGGGACATACTTATTTGTGTTTTAAGATTGTCACACTCAGGGTCAGGTTAATTGTAGAGGGAATTACACCTACGTGTCACACTAAGTTAAAGTTTTGTAGGCCCGAGTACGGGCCTGAAGAAAGGAGGGTGCAGTGTAACGAATTTGAGAAGTGTAACGGTTTTGAGAAGTGTAACAATTTTGAGAAAGTGTAACGAATGTGAAAAGTATGGTTTTGTTGTGTGTAACACCCTCGTAATGTAAATAATGGTCGCAGCCAGTCCTCCTAGTTAATTGCATGAAACTTACACACAGGCCACGATATATCTTTTTAAATAGCTTATTTCCTTATTCTATGTAGGCTAAATATGTGTTTCCCACTAGATTGACTCTGCATTGTATCAAACGAAATAAGCGTATAGTGGGGCAGATATGTGAAAAAGATGTTCATTTCCGACAGAAAGTGTGAAATTTCGCATACAGGGAAGTTCGCATACAGGGGTATTTTGGGGCGCTGATTTCAAAAATTGGCGGATCCAAGAGATCTAACCAATGGATCGGCCGCCATCTTGAATTCCAATATGGCCGCCAAGACGAAATGTTGAAATTCCCTATCTTGGGTTCTAAATGACCTGTGGCGCTGAAATTTGGTACACAAGGGTATGTTGACATGCTGAGTTCAATAATGCAATAATTTGAAATGTCTGACAAACGGTATGGCCGCCATTTTAAATTCCAATATGGCCGCCAAGACAAACATCGATGTTTTCATTGCTTTAATAGCACAGTGTACGGTAATGTCATAATGTTAAATCATTTGAGCATTATTATGATAACTGGAAAATTGTTGCATCTCAAATCTACTGATGGGTTTGTAATTTTGTCGAAGGCAGTAGAAATTTGGGAAATTCAGCGCCCCAAAATACCCCTGTATGTGAAATTTAACACTTTCTGCCGGAACTGAACATTCACATGACATTCCAATAATTTATTTTTTTTATGTTTTTTCTCTTTCAGATCCAATGTCGAAATCAAAGAAAACATCATCAACAATTCCAATGCCAACAGACTGGAACATTTGCGCTCTTTGCCAGAAACGTTCTGAAAATGAACCACTAAGACATGCACGTAAGGGCAACAATCAGTCGTGTCTAGACGTCTACGAGAATCTTGCTCAAAATCTCAAGGCATTGAATGATTTAGGTGCCTTGCCTTGCGGGATAAACATTTCCCGACTAGATGATGGTTGCGGTATTGCAGAAACCCTAGCTGCGCATGCTGCCAAATGGCACAAAAACTGTTATGTGCAGTGCAGCAGCTCTCGTGTGGCCAGGGCTGAATCAAGGGAAAGAAAGCAAAGTTCAGACCTTAAACTTGGTGAAGAAACTTACTCGCCTGTTAAGAAAAGACTCAGAACAAGTTTCAAATCTCCATCCGTTGAACAGAGTACTGCTAGCACATGTTTCTTTTGTGATAGCATTATCAGTAATGAAGAAATAGTCCACAGAGCGGCAACAAAAAATGTAGATTCCAATGTTCGATTGATGGCAACAGAATTGAGGGATACAAAACTCCTGGCTAGATTGTCTGTAGGTGATATGATGGCATCAGATGCTGTTTATCACAAGAAGTGCATGACTGTTCTCCACACTCGATACAGATCATTTGTAAGAAAGAATGAGGAAGCCAGTTCAAGTGAAAATATGCCACCAGAATCAGTAGCTTTGGCCGAATTGATAGCCTATTTGGAAGAAATGAAGTGTACAGATGACAGTTACACTTTCAAGTTAGCCGATCTCACAAAGCTTTATAGAGAACGTCTGGCACAACTGGGAGGTGATATCTCAAAGAGGATTAATTCAACTCACGTTAAGGACAAGCTTCTCAGACACCTTCCGCAACTTGAGGCACATAAGAGCAACCATGAAGTGGCACTGTCATTCAAAGAGGACATTGGTGAAGCTTTATTGCATGCTTGTAGACAAAGCTCTGACAACGACGCGGTCATTCTCATGAGAGCTGCCCAGATTGTACGCAAAGATATTTTGCAAAAGCAATACCAATTCAATGGATCCCTAGTTAACGAATCATATAACAACTCACCACCATCATTGGCAGCATTGATGGAAATGATTCTTGCTGGTACAAACATACAAAAACAAAACGCAAACAACAAGGGAGGTGTCTCTGTGCAATCCTTAACTCAACTTGTAACATTCAACACTATGAAACGAGGAAGGTTGGAAACTACAGCAGTACGTCACAATTTGAAACGTGAAACATCACTGCCACTTTATCTGGGTCTTCTCATTCATAGCAAAACAAGGCAACGGGATCTCGTTGACGTTCTTTTTCAACATGGTTTGTGTGTTTCCTATGATCGCATACTGGAGGTATCCACAGATGAGGCCAACAGAGTCATAGAAATATACAAACATGACGGCGTTGTGTGTCCAACAAAATTGCGAAGTGGAATATTCACAACAGGCAACCTAGACAACATAGATCACAACCCATCATCAGCATCAGCACAAAGTTCATTTCATGGAACCGCGTTATCACTGACACAACATGTTTCACATGACAAAAGTGGCAGCATTCGAAATCATGAGAATGTCACTGAGAATGAGAACAAACAGCGCTCCAAAACCATAGCCGCCCTTCCTGCATCTTACAGTGATGTGCCTCCTGAAACATTTCCAACTAATAATCCCATTCCAAGAAAATCAAAAGGTCCATCCACTCCAAGTGTGTCCTCCGGAATACAGGACAAAGAAAGTCAGTGGCTTTCGTTTGTACAAAGTCTGTAGGAGAAGGAAGGTCTTGAGAGTGAAGATAATATCTCCTGGTCAGCATACATGGCAAATCTGCAGGTTGAAGTTCCTCGGCCTCCTGCAATTACAGGACTGCTACCTCTGTTCCGCGAGAGTGCTCACACATTGGCAATGGTGAAGCATGGAATGAATTTAATCAAGCAGGCGACAGAACTAGTAAACCCCGGACAAGTTCCAGTTCTGACCGTTGATCAACACCTCTATGCAATTGCAAAGAAGATTCAATGGACTTGGCCAGGTATATATGGTGAAGACAAGTTTGTTGTGATGATGGGAGGACTTCATGTAGAGATGGCCTTGTTGAAAGCGATCGGCAGCTTCCTGGAGGGGAGTGGCTGGGCAAGTGTAATGACCAGTGCTGGTGTAACAACAGAGGGAAGAGCAGATAGTCTTCACAAAGGTTCGCAAATATCGAGGTCACAATGGGCACACCAAGTCACAGTAGCGGCGTTGTACGCTCTGCAGCGAAAGGCATACGATGACTACCGGAAAACATGTGAAACTGAAGATTTACAATCATTTGATCTTTGGAGCAAGAAGATGGCTACAAAGTACCCCCAGTTTTGCTACTGGAATAAAGTCCTGCAGTTGGAGTGTCTTCTCTTGGCATTCATAAGATCACAACGGGAAGCCAACTACACGCTCTATGTGGAGACTCTCACGGCGATCATTCCGTGGATGTTTGCCATGGACCATTACCATTACGCCAGATGGTTGACAGTGCATGTAACAGACCTTCAGGAACTTTCAAACGATTCCATGGATATCCATCGTGAATTTGTCAAGGGGAACTTTGTCACTCAGAAGTCATCACACAAGTTCTCTGCTATGGCACACGATCAGATACACGAACAGCAGAACGCTTATGTGAAAGGTGATGGTGGAGTCATTGGAATTACTGAGAATGAAGGGGCTCTTCGCCGGTGGATGGTAGCTGGTGCAGAAATAGCCAGAATCCTGAATGAGTTTGAGGACCAGTTTCAAAGACAGAGGCAAACTGATGTCCGCCACCACGAACAATTGCCTAGTGTCCAGAAATCCTTTGCATCAGATCTCAAAAATGCAATCAGTTCCTTTGAAAAACTTGGAAACCCGTTTGCGGAAGACAGTAATGACTTGTATGTGCTTGACACAAAGGTCATCATGCCTGATGAAGTGATAGCCACAGTGCGATCCATGGAGGACACTGGCAAAACACAATTTGACGGATTTGTGGGGCAGCGAATCAAGGATCCTTCTGACAATTTCTATGATAGCATTTCAAAGAACAATCTGCCACTGTTGAAATCGAAGCCCAAGAAAACACCTGGAAAGTCTGAGGCGAAGATTACACGTATGAAAAGTAATGTGGAGCTCTTCTCACGAATGTACATTTCTTGCCAAACTAGAGATGGTGATCTTAACACATTTTATGAATATGAGTGTCATGGGTGGCCACCTGCATTGGCTGAAGATATCAATACAATGCGGCCACCAACCGGCAAGGCTGATCTTTTGCCCTGTTTGGAAGCTTTAGCACAACGTCCTCGTGATGCGCCCAAAGGAGAAGTTCGTATTTTCGATGGGGCTGCCTTAGTCCATCATTTGGAGCCTAAGAAGTGCAACAGTGTGATCAGGACATTTGGTGACTATGCACAGAAACAGGTCCTTCCGTACATTGCCCGAAAGTTAAATGAGGGGACTGTGATGCGTGTTGATGTGGTGTGGGACACCTACAGAACGGACAGTCTCAAAGAAGGCACCAGGCTTGGTCGTGGCACTGGCATACCACTCCATGTGACTGAACAGACATCCGTGCCACGAAACTGGAGCAGCTTCCTTCGTGTAGATTCCAACAAAAAGACATTATTCAGTTTCCTTGCTGATTCCCTGCAAACGATGCCTATTCCAGAGGGAAAAACACTTCTTACAACCTTAGAAGAAGAGGTTAAATCAAAGCCCCCTTCTGATGTTTCTCAAATTCAACCATGTACGCATGAAGAGGCTGATTCACGAATGATGCTACATGCTTGGCATGCATATCAGCAGGGGTACAGAAGTATCGTCATTCATGCAACAGACACGGATGTGGTTGTGTTGGCTATCGCAATGGCAAGCATTATGGACGGTTGTGCAATGTGGTTGGCATTTGGACATGGAAACTATTTCAGGCACATTTCTGCTCACACTATTGCGACTCACATTGGCCCTGAACGCTCATGGGGGCTTCTATTCCTGCATACTGTTTCCGGATGCGATACTGTTTCTGCCATATGTGGGATTGGCAAAAAGACTGTGTGGAGCATATGGAATTCCATGCCAAACTTGGGGGAGGTCTTCAATCATCTCTCACATGCACCAGCGGAAGTAACAGATGATGACATGGACAACATAGAGAGGTTCTTCGTTGTTCTGTACAGTAGAACTTCCCCTCTGAAGAAAGTGAACGAAGCACGCAAGCAGCTGTCTGCTCAGGGAAATCGGCAATCGGAAAATATTCCACCGACAAAAGAGGCACTGCGTCAACATGTGAAGAGGGCAGTCTTTCAGGCCGGTCACATCTGGGGACAGTCCCAAATTGCTAACCCAGAGCTGCCTTCACCTGCAGATTGGGGATGGGCTAAAAATGCAGATGATGTCTGGCATCCATTTTGGACAGTAATGCCAGAGGCGTCAAAAGGGTGCCGAGAGCTGATCAAGTGCAAGTGTAAAAAACGGTGTGCTGGAAATTGCAAATGTCCTGCTGCTAATCTACCATGCACAGAACTATGTTTCTGCTCTGGACAATGCTTCCGAGATGAGCAGTAGGAGAAGTAAAACGGATGGAAAAAAGCTTGCAGCATGTTACGGCTGCCAACTGGTACGAAATATACTTTGAAATGAGCTCTTTGACTTGTTATACGATTTGTCAACTAGGGATCCATTGAATTGGTATTGCTTTTGCAAAGAACCCGGGATTTTCAACATTTCGTCTTGGCGGCCATATTGGAATTCAAAATGGCGGCCATACCATTTGTCAGACATGTCAAATTATTGCCTTATTGAACTCAGCATGTCAACATACCCTTGTGTACAAAATTTGAGCACCACAGGTCATTTAGAACCCAAGATAGGGATTATCAACATTTCGTCTTGGCAGCCATATTGGAATTCAAGATGGCGGCCTGTCCATTGGTCAGACCTCTTGGATCCGCCAATTTTTGAACTCAGCATGTCAAAATACCCCTGTATGCAAAATTTCAAACTTTCTGCCGGATGTGAACATCTCGTGCAATTTTTGTTACATATCTGCCCCACTAGTAGGCCCCTTTCAATTTCCCTAATCATCTCCGCTCTCCAAAGTTCCTTTCAAAAGCGGTGCGAGTGGTGTTCAATCCCGCAAGCCGCCATTGCCCATGTGCTAATCTCGGAGAAGGGGGGGGGGGGGGGGTAGGAGCCGCCAACTCACAGGCGTGGCACGTCGTAATGATCAAAGGAGGAATCGGACAGCCCTAACATCTAACCAGCACCGCGGTGAGCGACCCGGTAGGCGTGCCCTCGCAGCCGGCGGCTTGATTCCGACCCGAGTAATAAAAAGCGACTGGAAGGGACTGCTTCGGGAGATGAGAGAAGAGAGGAGAGGAGAGATGAACTGTGAGATGAGCTGTGAGCTGTGAGATGAGAGCTGAGAGACGCTCCAAACCAAAAAGGAGAGGTACTTGGAGATGAAACAAGCTTTGGAGAGACGCGCTGAGAGGAGGGAGATGGCTCCACCAGAAGGAGAGGAGCAGGTGTGACCGAGCCAGCACGTGACGTCCACAGCATCAGCAGCGTCGACGCGACCGAGGGTTTTCCCGCCAAAAACGCGAAGAATTGGGAGCTGCTAACTCCAGCCCTGCCGGTTGCAGGGACCTGACCCTGCCTCCCTCTCCAGCAACCCACCTCGAACCATTCCTGCCTGCAATTTCCCCCGTGTAAGTGTGAACGTCGTCTGTCCTAATCGTTGTCCTGGGGTTAAGTAAATTGAATAGTATAAGCTAACGATTCACTGTGTGACTGCTTCTTCCATCCATTGCTTGTAAATAACTTTGATCGCTCCTTCTTTTTGCTTGTGTGTATAATAAATCCTGTTATTCCTCCGTACTCTGTCTTCTTCTCTCTTCCTTCTCTTTCGGTCGCTTTAGAGGTTTCCAAATTGAATATCTGTGGTGCGATCTGGTCAACGTTGGGGGAGTCGGGCCAATCGGGGATCCTGTAACGGTCGCGGTTGACCATCCGCTCGGCCCAAAGTAACATCTTGTCCGCGACCCGAAACATATATATATATATATATATATATATATACATATATATATATATATATATATATACATATATATATATATATATACATATATATATACATATATATATATATACATATATATATACATATATATATACATATATATATATACATATATATATATATACATATATATATATACATATATATATATACATATATATATACATATATATATACATATATATACACATATATATATATACATATATATATACACATATATATATATACATATATATATACATATATATACACATATATATTGTTGCGAATATGGAATTTGGCCTCCATATCCGCTTGTAAATATTCCCCTATTTTCTCCAATACTCCCCAACTTTCCCCAGTCCCCCATTCCCTAGTCCCATTGCATGTAAATAACAATCAGTAGAGCCGACCTACCCCTTATTCCCCCATTAAATGTCGTGCCCAGGTCCACCGCACCACACGTAGACAACTTTCGGACATCTTCCTAGTTATTCTTAATCTATGTCAGTTAAGGCCTCGTTTCCATTAATTATGACTCTTCGTTGCACCAGAATGTGATTATATGGCACCAGTAGTGAGTTTAGGACCTTCCCATACCTCCTCCCATCTTCTTCCCCAAACAACAACAACAACAACAACTACAGCTACAACAACAACAACAACAACTACAGCTACAACAACAACAACAACAACTACAGCAACAACAACAACAACTACAGCTACAACAACAACAACAACAACTACAGCTACAACAACAACTACAACAACGGCGCGCGCGGGGAGTGTGCGTCCTCCCTCCGGCTCGGTTAGCCGCCATTATCCATGCGCCCCACGGGGTTACCACGAAGGGGCTGGCTGTCAGCTCCTCGTCAAGGGCGGAGCCTGGTAAACCCCCCCCGCACCCAATAAGAAGGGCGGACCGATTCCATCTGGGCGGAGCTAACGAGCCGAGGGCGTGTCACTCCCCGCCGGATATACGCAGCCGCTTGCCGGACGTGACGTCAGATGCGCCCCCAGCTTGAGACGACAAGACGCCACCTCGAGCGCTGAGAGACCTCCTGCATCTTTTGGGCCGCGCCATCCTGTCCCTGAGCACAAGGTGCACCTTGTGCTGGCCATCGAATACCCGCTTTCCTCGCCATCAATCCCCGTGTGAGTCAGTTTTTGTCCTGTTTCTCTGTGGTCTGTCGGGAATAATATAAGGTTGTGTCTAAGTGCCTGTCTTCCTATGATGTACCTCTTGTAGTTGTAATCTAACCTTCCGCCTTAATATAACCTCCTCCGGAGGTCTTGAGAACTGAACCCCTGGTGTCGTATTGTGTCATTATAACCCAGCCGGGTGTCTTCTCTTTCCTATTGAGCCAGCGTAGCGCGGCTTCGTCGACGTTCGAGTACAATCGGGTAATTTGTGCGGACACGACGGCCATTCCGCTCGGCCCACCTTAACATCAAAGTCGTGTCTGTAACAATTGGTGTCGAGGAGTGGAATTCGAACCCGGGACTAAATTAGTTAGGCCCAAATTTTGGGAGGGAAAATCGATTCGGAGCGCGTTTCCCGCGCGAAATTATAACGGCGAAATTTCAATTTGTTTTACGAAAATAAAAAAATAAAAACCGAATTTTGAAAGTCGCGCTATGGCGGATCAAGACAGCTGGGGTCCGGTAAAGGAGAGTGAGGTAGGGTCGATCCAGGACCAAAATGAGGGACAGGAGGAGAGCGAAGCAGTGAGGGCGGCAGGTTCGCAAAATAGCGCCGTCACGCACGAAGAAGCGGGCGCGCAAAATGGCGCCTCGCTGATCACCGCGCCAGCGACCGTGGCAGCGCCCCCGATGGATTTGAACTCGTTTTTTATACAAATGAAGGCCCTTATGGCCCAGAATAATGAAGAAATGGCAAACAGAATGGGGAACCGGATGGATGCTCAGGGTGAGCGATTGGAGGGCCAAATGGGGGTAATGGGAAACCAAATGGGGGTAATGAGGGACGAAGCGAGGGGTACCAGTGAGAAGTTAGACAATAATTTTGAGGAGTTAGACAAGAAAATTGAGAAGTTAGACAATAATTTTGAGGAGTTAGACAACGGGATAAAAGAAGTAAAGAATGGGTTAACGGGGGTAGAAAACAGAATGGCCGCTCAAGAGAATCAGATAGAGGGAGTGAAACATGGGTTAACGGGGGTAGAAAACAGAATGGCCGCTCAAGAGAATCAAATGGAAGGGATGCAAAAAGGGTTAGAGGGGTTAGAAAACAGTATGGAAGGCAAATTGAGGGACATGAGGGACCAAGCGGAAAGGGAAGTTAAACAAATGGAGCAGCAGATAGAGGGGGTCAGAATGGGGGTAGAAACCAAACTGGATGCTCACAGGGAGGAAATGGAGCAGATGAGGGTGGCATCTGGGCAGGAGATGCAAGTGATGGGAGAGGAGATCAGAAGAGGAGTGAGTGAGGAGGTCGGAGGAGTGCGCGAGGAGGTGAGGCACTGTAAGGAGCACATGGAGAAGGAGGTGAGAAAGGGGACTGTAAAGTTACAAGGGGGCATAGAGGACCTGACGCAGGAGGTGGAGCAGCTGACGGTGGGACAAACGGAGTTAGTGGAGCAGGTTCAAAGGAACACTGCGGTATTAGGGGGGTTAAAAGCGACACAAAACGACATAAAAAATGACTTGATAGCGACAAAGAGGGAATGTCAGATGGTACGTGAGGGACTGACAACGAGGCTGGACGAGGTGATAGAGGTTATGGAGACGAAGGACCGGCAGGTGAGGACGCACATGGAAACGGTCAAGGTAGCCTTGGAGGACGAGCTGGAGGAGACGTACCGGGGAATAAAAGAGGTGAAGCACAAATTAGAAGAAGTGGAAGAAGGGATGAGCGAAATTAAGAAGCGACGGAGAGGGGATAAGAAAGAGATAAAAGAGGAGATAAAAGAATTGGTCCAAAGTCTGTGGTTGGATCGTGATGATGTGCTCATTAACCGGATGAGGGATTCGCAGGTGATGGAGGAGAAGCGAAGAGGAAGAGGACCCGGTGTAAGTGGTGACCAATATGGTCGTGCGTATGATGCGCCAGGGGATTTAAGGAGCTTGGGGGTCGAGATGGACCCGGGTGTTCGTGAGAGGCCGTTGGTGAAGTGTGCGACAGGTCTGGTGTGCGAAAATGGAGGTGTGCAAGAAAGTCCGACTCTGGGGTGTGTGAGGAAAAAGTGTGTACCAAGGAGTGAGTGTGCTGGCGAGAGTGAGTCGGTCGTAGCGTGTGTGCGAGGGAGCACATGGGAGCGCGGTGTGGTGAGTGTTACAGAGGGTGTGACGGGAGAGTGTGCGCAAGAGTGTGCGCAGGAGTGTGCGCGAGAAAGGTGTGTGACGGACAGGTGCATGAGGAAAGAGTGCGCTGTCAGAAGTAAGGAAGAGTGTCCACCTGTGGTGAGTGTTACAGAGGGTGTGACGGGAGAGTGTGCGCAGGAGTGTGCGCGAGAAAGGTGTGTGACGGACAGGTGCATGAGGAAAGAGTGCGCTGTCAGAAGTAAGGAAGAGTGTCCACCTGTGGTGAGTGTTACAGAGGGTGTAACGGGAGAGTGTGCGCGAGAAAGGTGTGTGACGGACAGGTGCATGGAGAAAGAGTGTGCTGTCAAGAGTAAGGGTGAGTGCGTTGTCACGAGTGGAGGTGAGAGTAGTGAGAGTAGTGAGAGTGACAAGGAGCGTGAGTTGGTTGTGACAGGTGAGCGAGGATGTACACCTGGGATGGAAGGATGCACACCTGGAATGGTGGAGCGTGAGTGGGAATGCACGCTGGAGTTGGTGGTGAGGCACGTGGTTGGGTGTGCGAATGAGAGCACACCTGTGATTGTCACAGAGGAGGTGACCGAGGAGGGGGTGCGAAGCGGTGTATTGGTGAGGTGTGCGAGCAACGAATGTGTGCCAAAGTGTTCGGTGGTCAGGTGTGTGACCAAGGCTGTGAGTGGAATGAGGGTACCTGGGTGTGTAAGGAAAGGTACGAGGAGCATGAGCACGGCTGGATGTGTGAGCAAGGAACGGGCTTCGGGGTGTAAGAATCCAGGTGAAGCATCGACGTTACACAGGTTAAAGGTTAGGTCGACTTTTAGCCGAAGCGGGCCCTCGGTGCGTGCCGGGCTTCGCGTGCCGCGAGAACCAGCGGGGATCCGAGCCACGGCGGGTTCGAAAGGACCGCCGTGCGCGACCCACGCTGGGCCTCGCTTTGAACGGCCGCGTCCGTGCTCCAATAGGCGGAGCTGGCAGCCCGATAGAAAGGGTCGTCATGGCGACCACTTTTTGGTGAGACGTGCCGGCAGGTCGAGATCGGGACATTGGATGGCTCCACGCCGAGGTGATGCGTGGGATCTCGGCCCGGGTAAGCCCCCGTCCCTGCACCGAGTGCCGGACGTATCCAGCCGCTGGCACAAAACAACCAGCATCCATTGCTTGGCTTTACGAAGCCGGGCTTTGGACAGGAATTGGCGCACCGAGAGGTATTAGTGAGTAGACTGGGTGAGGAGGTTAGTGTTTTGGACCCAAAATTAGAGAAAAACAAAATTTGATGATTGGCAAGGGATTGGCAGTAGTGATTGGCAGATGATGGGCAGTGATTGGCAAATTTTTAATTTGTTGAAATTTGACGTGAAAAATTGATAGTGAGAGACCCCCGATGTGGTGGGATGGCAAATCCACCATCCTTCCCATGTGGGGGGCAAAGGAGCAATAGATTATGGGGTGTATGGCAGTGAAAACTAGCCCGGGTGGGTTAGGTTATATTGTAGGGATCTAGAAGAGATTGACATTAGGTGACGTTAAGTTAGTTAGTGACTGATACCTGTAGTGGGGACGCAGGTAGTTTAGTATGGAGGATAATGACGAGGGAGCGCAATAGTTTAAAGGGACGACTGGGAAGCGCAAGTTTCAGAAGGGAGTAGTTAGCTGAGATGATGCTGTGTGTGTGAGGATTGAACAGGTGTGATTGCACAGGTGTGCAACTGGACAGGTGTGTGGAGCAGTGTATGAGTAGTGAGTGTTGTGGATCAGCGCGAATGCGCTTGGGGAGAGAAGGGTGCCGGTGGCACCAGGTGTGAGAGCACAGGTGTGCAAATACAGGTGTGTGGAGAGAGTTGGAGTAAGTGGTACGGAGTGGTGTGCATGGTGTGAAGGTGTGAATGGGGGAAGAGTGGACCCCCATCACGGACACCCGGGGCGGGTAGTGTAAGTGTTAGGTAGAGGGTACAGGTAAATTGTGGTTGGATATTGGCATCTGTGGTGCGGTTGCAGAATGGTGTTGTGGATGGGTGCATTAGTGTTGTGGAAATGGCTGGGCGTGTAGCCTGTTAGTGTGTGTAGTTGGTTGGGCACTCCACCACTGTGAGGATGTCGGCCAGGTGAGGCCGCAGGTGGGCTCTGGGAGCCGGTAGCGTTGTGGATGGGGCCCGAGGATCCGGAGGACGGACCCGGGTAGCCCAGTGCCAGAGAGGGCACCGAGTGGGGAGAGAGCCAGAGGGCCTTCCCCAGGTAGTTAGGTTAGGGTGAGGAGCAGGTAAGCTCGGAGGCAACTGCAGTGGTGGAGGTGTGCAGGTGGGTAGACCCACTGGGAGAGGTACACGCCACAGCCCAGAAATTGTGCGAGGGCACCGGGAGATGAATCGGGGGAGTGAGACCCCAAATTGAAGAGCACCACAGTTTGGCCAATGGGAATTGGTTTTTAGAACCCATAGTGTAAGAGGGCCAATGGTTTGGCCGGAGAAAGACCCCGGGTAGTGTAAAGTTGTTAAAGTCATTTAGGAAATAGTTAGGATTGATGAACCTGTCGCACCATACGCAGCCACTTGCCTGTGGTGATGATGATGACTCCACACCTGTGTTTTCTTTGTTTTGTGCAGGAAATGAAATTGCTGTGGATTTGTGAGACGCATCACGACGTGGATGAGACATTGGGGTGATTCCATCTCTCCCTCCCTAGGAGGGACTGATGATGAATTGGTAATGGCAAATTTTGATGTTGAGTTGAAAATGGCAAATTTTGATGAGAGTTGAAAATGGCAAATTTGATTGGTTAGGAGGGAGAGAAGACGAATTTGGTTTATGGGAGGAACGGGGAAGACAGTAGGGATGTTTGTCGATTTGTAAAGTAGATGTTTATGGGTAGTGTTGTGTTTTGTGGATACAGTAAGGGGTAAGGGAGGGGCCATGTAGGTTACCTGGTGGGGGGGGGCGTACGATAGGAACGTACCTGTCTCACCTGGTTCCCATGTGCCCCCAGTGTGCATCATCTTGTATTGCGTGCACTTTTGCGCCCTTACCACCTTACTCACTTGTCTGCTTCTTTTGTCTCCCACCTCCGAGGATCTGGCTTTGGGGTAGAGAGAGAGGAGAGAGAGGTGCTGGCTACGCAGTTGTGGGCCTGCACTTTCGCTGTTGGCTGCCTGGATCGATACACCATATGGACCGCAATGTTTGTGGCCACCCACAATGGACCGCAGCTCTTTTGCGGCCAAGCACCACCCGTGGAAGGACCTATGGGTCAACGTGGCACCTATGCCATAAAGGTGAACCACTGTTAGTTACCACCAAGTGCACCACAAGAAGAGCAAGAGACACCTGCAGGGTTAGGGGTTGTCGAATTTATTTTTATACCAATGAACAATGGTGACTGCACCGGATGGTGCTGACTGTGTGGTGGGGTGGTGCTTTTGATGCTGGGAAAGGGTGCTCTGCACGTTATTAAAGGCCGTCGGCCACAGAGCACTCGTGGGTTGGTGTATCGATGTTGGCAAGCGCGCTCTCTCTCTATGCATAACATCTGCATGTGTCCCTCCAAAAACAGGTCCTGGATCGTAGTGTAAATAGCAGCGTAGTCTTGTAAATAATGCTCCCTACCGGCTGTATGTTTAGTTTGCGAATTCTTTCCGGATTCGGTTATCCTGTGGGTGTGTTTCTGTGAGGAGAAGGGTGCAACGTCGCAGGGGGACATATTTACTCATTTGTGAATATCTGTAAAACTGTCGCACTCAGGGTAGAGTTAATAGTAGAGGGAACTACATTGCGTGCCACACTAAAGTAGGTAAAAATTTATCGGGTCGGGACGCCCCGAGGGTAGAGAAGGGTGCAATGTTGCGAATATGGAATTTGGCCTCCATATCCGCTTGTAAATATTCCCCTATTTTCTCCAATACTCCCCAACTTTCCCCAGTCCCCCATTCCCTAGTCCCATTGCATGTAAATAACAATCAGTAGAGCCGACCTTCCCCTTATTCCCCCATTAAATGTCGTGCCCAGGTCCACCGCACCACACGTAGACAACTTTCGGACATCTTCCTAGTTATTCTTAATCTATGTCAGTTAAGGCCTCGTTTCCATTAATTATGACTCTTCGTTGCACCAGAATGTGATTATATGGCACCAGTAGTGAGTTTAGGACCTTCCCATACCTCCTCCCATCTTCTTCCCCAAACAACAACAACAACAACAACTACAGCTACAACAACAACAACAACAACTACAGCTACAACAACAACAACAACAACTACAGCAACAACAACAACAACTACAGCTACAACAACAACAACAACAACTACAGCTACAACAACAACTACAACAACGGCGCGCGCGGGGAGTGTGCGTCCTCCCTCCGGCTCGGTTAGCCGCCATTATCCATGCGCCCCACGGGGTTACCACGAAGGGGCTGGCTGTCAGCTCCTCGTCAAGGGCGGAGCCTGGTAAACCCCCCCCCGCACCCAATAAGAAGGGCGGACCGATTCCATCTGGGCGGAGCTAACGAGCCGAGGGCGTGTCACTCCCCGCCGGATATACGCAGCCGCTTGCCGGACGTGACGTCAGATGCGCCCCCAGCTTGAGACGACAAGACGCCACCTCGAGCGCTGAGAGACCTCCTGCATCTTTTGGGCCGCGCCATCCTGTCCCTGAGCACAAGGTGCACCTTGTGCTGGCCATCGAATACCCGCTTTCCTCGCCATCAATCCCCGTGTGAGTCAGTTTTTGTCCTGTTTCTCTGTGGTCTGTCGGGAATAATATAAGGTTGTGTCTAAGTGCCTGTCTTCCTATGATGTACCTCTTGTAGTTGTAATCTAACCTTCCGCCTTAATATAACCTCCTCCGGAGGTCTTGAGAACTGAACCCCTGGTGTCGTATTGTGTCATTATAACCCAGCCGGGTGTCTTCTCTTTCCTATTGAGCCAGCGTAGCGCGGCTTCGTCGACGTTCGAGTACAATCGGGTAATTTGTGCGGACACGACGGCCATTCCGCTCGGCCCACCTTAACATCAAAGTCGTGTCTGTAACAATATATATACATATATATATACACATATATATATACATATATATATATATATATATATATATATATATATATATATATATATATATATATATATATATATATACACTGTATATATATGTATATTGTTACGAATTTGGGTAGTGATATATGTAGAGCAGAGTAGATCTGAGTAGGTAACATGCTTCGACTGCCGCGATAGGGAATCTACCTGTAATAAGTCATGTTTAGGCGTTTTGTCGGCTAAGCTGTATGATTGTGAATCTACAAGGAAATTCGGGTGATAGGTAGTGTAGGGGTTAATGAGTAGAGCCATTGTGCGTCTCACCTGGTAATCAAACCTTTGTCCCTTATGGCACTGCAGACCACATAGACACGAGTTATTAATGACGCCCTTTCCCCCCTGACATGACTTAGGAAGAAATCGGGCTAGAACACCGCCACACGGCCACCACCATTTGCACCTCCAGAAGGCCTACCCACCTCGCATAGCACGTGCTATAACACAGAGGGCAGGAGTGGGAGTGAGAGTGACGCAGTGAGCGTGCCCCTGGACGAGCCGGCGATTCGGTGGAGGCTCTGATTGGCAGGACAGTGCGCCAATGCTGACGTCATCGGCCGGGGATATTAACGGGGGGCGGACGCCATTTCGAGCAGTTAGTTGCCGAATGCCATTTGCGCAGTTGAGCAGGAGTTGAGCAAGAGTTGAATGTTCGAGAGTTGGCAGTTGGATCAAGCGTTCGTGTGCGCAGTTGAGCAGGAGGACTGAGAGAGTCGAGTTCCATTCCTGAGTTGAGAGTCGTGCAGCCCATGAGTCACGAGTTGGTGTTGAGCTGAGACGAGTTCACTCCGGGCCCCTGGCAGTTCAGTAGAGAGTGACATTCCTGAGTCGAAAAGTTGGATTCATGGTCGAGAGTTGGTTTTGCAGTGCGCAGTTGGCAGCGAGCAGTTGAGAAGCGAGTTGGAAGGACGGGACGTGCAGTCACACCTGCGTTCTCTCCGTTCCTGTCTTTTCGTGCTTCGTGTGGGGATCGACCTCGGGTGAAGCCGCTGGCCTGCGTTGGGTGCATTGGAGCTTGGTGCACGGACCTCGTGGGCGGCGAGAGGATCGGAGCTTGGAACGAGGCCTCGTGGGTGCATCGGGGCCAAGCGGGGCCGTGGTGGACAGCAAACAATAAAAGACGACAAAGACAGATAAGGCCGTATCCGCGAATACATTTTACATAAAAGACATGTTATTTTCGTAGTCATCTCCCTTGTCTCGTGTTTGAAATCTGTGGTGCGTGGGATCCCAATGTAGTACCTTATTTTATTACCAGCGCGTGCTTTTACTGTCTTTGCTTTTCCTGAATAAACCCTTGCATTATTTTTGTACATATATCTGAACGCAGTTTTCCAGGTGGTTGATTTAATAGATAAGGCTGCGGGGACTCTCGCCGCTTCCCTCCATTCTGCGCGCTTAGGGGCTTTAGGTTTTGAAATCCGCCATTGAGTTTCCGCCTCGGAGTTAAAGCCTTCGTGATCGGCATTCGCGACCGCCAGATATTAATTTCTGCGGGTGCACGACAATATCTATATTTGTGTTGTCCTGTGTTGTGTTGTGTTGTCTTGTGTTGTGTTGTGTTGTCACTGAACTACTTTCTCAAACTTTTGTGAAATCGTACCAAACTTCTGGTATGCACATATCTCTCCCGTCGGTATGTCCTAAGGATATTTTTTTGAAAATTTTTCGAATTTATTATTTATTTTTTTGGGGGGGAAATTTTTTTTTTCAACTTCAATTGTTTAGAAAATGTGATAGCACGTATATTACAAATACATTTGTGCAAAATAATTGTTTGAATTATGATTAATTTAAACCATGACAAAACGGCAACTCGGGTACAGTCATTTATCTATATATCTAGACATCTGGGCAGTGTCTGTGTTGTCACTTAACGACTCCCTCAAACTTTTGTTTCCGTGGTTGTGAAGTGTTTTTAATAACGCTGTGGTGGTTTTGAATCACGTGGTGGTGAGGTATTTTGAATTATGTGGTGGTGAGGTGTTTTTAAATGACGTGGTGGTGAGGTGTTTTTAAATCACATGGTGGTGAGGTGTTTTTAAATCACATGGTGGTGAGGTGTTTTTAAATCACATGGTGGTAAGGTGTTTTGAATTACGTGGTGGTGAGGTAGTTATAATTACGTGGTGGTTAGGTGTTTTTAATTATGTGGTGGTGAGGTGTTTTGAATTAGTTGGTGATGAGGTGTTTTGAAGTAGGTGGTGGTGAGGTGTTTTGAATTACTTGATGGTGAGGTGTTTATAATTACGTGGTGGTTAGGTATTTATAATTACGTGGTGGTTAGGTGTTTTTAAATGATGTGGTGGTGAGGTGTTTTTAATTTCGTGGCTTGAGGTGTTTTTATTACGTGTTTTATGGCTGTGAGGTGTTTTTAATTTTGTGGTGGTGAGGTGTTTTTATTACGTGTTTTATGGCTGTGAGGTGTTTTTAATTTCGTGGCTTGAGGTGTTTTTATTACGTGTTTTATGGCTGTGAGGTGTTTTTAATTTTGTGGTGGTGAGGTGTTTTTATTACGCGTTTTATGGCTGTGAGGTTTTTTTAATTTTGTGGTGGTGAGGTGTTTTTATTACGTGTTTTATGGCTGTGAGGTGTTTTTAATTTCGTGGCTTGAGGTGTTTTTATTACGCGTTTTATGGCTGTGAGGTGTTTTTAATTTTGTGGTGGTGAGGTGTTTTTATTACGCGTTTTATGGCTGTGAGGTTTTTTTAATTTTGTGGTGGTGAGGTGTTTTTATTACGTGTTTTATGGCTGTGAGGTGTTTTTAATTTCGTGGTGGTGAGGTGTTTTTATTACGTGTTTTATGGCTGTGTGGTGTTTTTATTATGTGTTTTATGGCTGTGGGGTGTTTTTAATTTTGTGGTGGTGAGGTGTTTTTATTACGTGTTTTATGGCTGTGTGGTGTTTTTATTATGTGTTTTATGGCTGTGGGGTGTTTTTAATTTTGTGGTGGTGTGTTTTTATTACAATATATATATATATATATGTGTTTTACAATATATATATAAACGTGTTTTATGGCTGTGAGGTGTTTTTATTACGTGTTTTATGGCTGTGAGGTGTTTTTAATTTTGTGTTGGTGTGTTTTTATTACGTGTTTTATGGCTGTGAGGTGTTTTTTAATTTCGTTGTGGTCAGGTGTTTTTATTATGTGTTTTATGGCTGTGAGGTGTTTTTAATTTCGTGGTGATGAGGTGTTTTTATTACGTGTTTTATGGCTGTGAGGTGTTTTATTACGTGTTTTATGGCTGTGAGGTGTTTTTATTACGTGTTTGATGGCTGTGAGGTGTTTTATTACGTGTTTTATGGCTGTGAGGTGTTTTTATTACGTGTTTGATGGCTGTGAGGCGTTTTCAATTTTATGGTGGTGAGGTGTTTTTAATTTCGTGGTGGTGAGGTGTTTTTATTACGTGTTTTATGGCTGTGAGGTGTTTTAAATTACTTGGTGGTGAGGTGTTTTGAATTACTTAGTGGTGAGGTGTTTTGAATTACGTGGTGGTGAGGTGTTTTGAATTACGTGGTGGTGAGGTGTAATCGTCCCAAACTTCCAGTCTGCACCTACCCTTCCCCTATGCATGTGCTGAGGGGTTCTTTCTTGAAAAAATAACATTCAACCTAAATCTTCAACCTAAATTTCCTGTAAAAATGTAATATCACAAACACAACAAATACTATTGTGCAAAGTAATTGTTTGTATTATGATTGGTGTGAATCATGACAACACAGCAACTCAGGTACAGTCATTATTCTCAGCTAAAATAAGCACGGTCCTCAGTAACGATGCTTGGTGAGGCGAGCGCAGCGAGCCAGCGAGCTTTAGTACTTACTTTTTCCATTGCGAAATTTGCATTAATGTTTATTTAAATTATACAATGGACTACAAAATGTAAATGTTTCATGATATTTGTTATATTATATCACCTTTATCTTTCAATATTGTTGAAATGAAGATCAAATAGCTGTATGTTGAAATATGTTGAAAAAGTCAAAACTTTACATGGGGTGTACTTACTTTTTCACGTGACTATGTATATTGTTGGGGTTTTGAGAACCTGGCACTTAGTAAATTGTTGTAAATATACCCTTTGTAAATAATTCTCTCTGTAAATACCTCCATTTCATTGTTAAGGTCAAAGGTCGTCCCCTAGTTAGTCCAAGAACAACACGTAGCGAACCACAGGCCCTCTTCGTAGTTATTTCATTATTATGTGTTTCAGGTAAGGCTGTGTTTCCAATAGTTGAATCTGCGTTGCATTAATCAAATAAGATAGGTCCCTTTCGTTCCCTTCAAAAGCGGTGCGAGTGGTTTGCTATCCCCACAAGACGCCATTGCCATGTGCTCCATCTCGGAGAAGAAGGGGGAGGAGCCACCAGAACGGGCGTGGCATGTCATCGTCATCAGAGGTGGAGTCAGCAAGCCCTTACCGGCCAACCAGCACCGCGGTGAGCGAACCGGTAGGCGTGTTCTCAGGGCTGGCGGCTTGATACGGCTGACAGCAATAAAAGCAACTGCGAGGGACTGCTTAGAGAGAGACGCGTGAGGAGGTTCATGAGAGAGGACCGAGGAGGAAGAACCGAGAGAGGAGGGAGAGAGGAGCACCGAGCAGCTTGTTGAGCACGAGCATCGTTGGGGTGCAAGAGTCGGTGCGCTCGGGTCGCCAAGACAGCGGCAACATAAACCGTGCTGCCTGCCGGGTTTTCACCGCTGAAACCATATACGTGGGGCCGCCGCCGGCTGCTCGTTTTCCAGCCCGGAGCATGGATGTGAAGCGGACCTCCTCGCTGAGCTTTTCCTCCGAACCTTCTCCCAGCCATTCCTTCCTGCAATTCCCTTTGTCGTGTAAGTCTGTTGTCTGTCCTTTTTGTTGTCTGGGGTTAAATAATTAAGACTGTTTTAAGGCTTGCTCTGTGTCTGCTTCTTCTCCTTCTGTATATTCTCGCCCTTTCGTTTTCCTCTTATAGATAGTAATAAACCCGTGTTCCTTCTTACCTTTGGTTTCTTTCTCATTCGATCATTTTCATCCCTTCTTTCATTTGTATATACATGGCACGATTTGGTCAACCGCTTTATAATCAGGTTTAGTCTGCTGATAACGGCTCGAACCGCGGATTGCTAAACCGCTCGGCAAATACCATCTTGTCCATGGTTCGAGCGGTACTTGTATCCCTGTTTTGTGGAGGGATTGATAAAGGTATTCGGGATAACACCTGGACCAATAACCCTGATCAATCCCACCCCGCAAAAGAGCGTTACGAGTACCAGGACCAGAGCCGGCCGGCTCAACAGGCCAAGGGGATTAACCCCCCCCCCCCCCCTTGCTAAGGGGAGTGCCGTCTCTGAGATCCGTAACAATATATATGTGTATATATATATAGTTGCGGTTTTGAGAGTGTACATATAACATCATTAAAGGTTAAAGGTTTGCCCCCTAGTTAGTCCACAAGCAACACGTAGGCCCCCTTAGAACATTAGTTATGTCATAGTATGTGTGAGTATGATGATCCCGGTGTGTACCCCGGTTTAGAATAGGTACACCATATCCCTGCGCATCGTAAGAGGTGACTAAGGGTTGGCGTCAGGAAGGGCATCCGGCCATAAAAACATTGCCTCAAACAGGGAACCATGACTGTCATGGGGCCAGCAAGGCTAACCCCTGCTCTAGCGGGGAAAATGGCCTTAAAACGATCATTCATAGTATGTGTGAGTACAGACCATTTCCACTAGTGATACCTGCATTGTGTAAAAGAAATAAGTATAGGCCCCGTTCATTTTGCCTCCACCCTCCAAATCTACCTCATTGGGCAGCATCCATCCCGCGCCCCGTTTCGGCTAATCCACCTCGTTTGCCGCCCTTGGTTTTGTTTGAAACCAGTCAAATGCCACGAGGTAGGCCTGGAAAGGGGGAGGAGCGCGAGGGAGAGGTGTGGCCGCATAAAGCAGCACGTCAGAAGGCGGTGACGGCAAGGGCAACGACCAACCAGGGCTCGGTGGGCATGGCTTAAGAGGGCGTGGTAAGGGCGCATCTAGCAAGTGCTGGAAGGTTCGCTGTAAAGGCTATATAAGCGCACGCACAATGCCCTTGAAAGGACTGTCGAGAACTGGTGAGCGAGGGGCTTTGTGAGAGGACTTTCGAGGACTGGTGAGCGAGGGGTTTGTGAGAGGACTGTCGAGGACTCGCATGTTTGGGCTTGCGGTGAGAGGACTTCTGCGGGAGAGGCGCTTTGCCAGTGAACTGTATTGGGAGCGCATATAAAGCCCGGTTCATCTATTACGTACGTGACCGTGGTCGCAAGTAACCGCCCAGCCAGCCCTACCTTTCGCCCCGCATTTAACCCGGTAATTGTCCAATCCGCACCAACGATCCGCGGGGAGCTTCTGCCGCCTTGACCATCTCCTTCGCGGTGCGAGTCGAGGACCGGAGTGAACTGCCTGGACGCCATCATCCCTGGACCATCGCCCTTACCATCTGCAATCCCCGTGTGAGTGTCTGAGTGTGAAACGGGCCCATGTCCTGGGATAAGTTAAGACTGTAATAAGGCTGCACTGTGTGTTCTTCTTCTCCTTCCTGTACAAATTGTGAATAAACCAATCTGTTCTCCCTGTTTTTCCTGATTCGACCGTATCAGTGTTTTCCTCCATTGGGTAAGCGTGGCACGATAAGAACCGCTCGGATCGGGTTTAGTCCTTGTTAACGGCCCGGGTCACGGTTCGCTATCGCTCGGCGTTTCCACCTATAACCGTGATTCGGGAGGGGTTTATTTCCTTGCTTCATGGGTGGCGTTGGTACTCAGGTAATAGAAATTCGGCCTATCACCTTATTCAACGCCGTCCGGAAGGAACATCATAGCCCCGGATCCCGTCGGCTCGTAAAAGAAAAGGGGACTTTCCCCCCTTGGTAAGGGGAAAGGCTGACGAGGAGATCCGCAACAATATATATATACAGTATAAACAGTGTATATATATATATATATATATATATATATATATACTGAAACGCAAAATAAACTTACCACTTGTTTGAAATGTAATAAAATTGTAACAGTTCAAAATAAAACAAACCAACAATTGCTAATTGAAACATTGGCATTTTATTGATGACATGTCAAGTTTTTGACCAAGATACACCATCTCATCAGTTTGTTCTACAGTACAGAACAGCACTGGGTGCAATGTCAGTCCCCTTTCAATAGCGTGTGTGGCCACCATTGTTTTGGATACAGGCAGTGCATCGTTGGCGTATACTGCCTACCAGTCTTTGGATGGATTGCTGCTGGATTCCGTCCCACTCAGTCCTCAATGTCTGAAGCAGCTCTGCCCATGTCCTGGCCCTGCCAACTACACGCCTCCCAAGCTCATCCCACAGGTGCTCTATGGGATTCAGGTCAGGGGAGAGCGCAGGCCACTGCATGGTGTTGATGTTCTCGCCTTGGAGAAATGCAGTGGTAAAGCAAGCAGCATGGGGACGAGCGTTGTCATGCTGAAAGGTTCTCAGTTCTGGGTGGTCTAGCAGGAATGGCAGCAGATGAGGTCGCAGGATGTTATCCACATACCGCTGGGCGTTAAGATTCCCATCCACAACCACCAGTGGCGTCCTGTACCGGACTGATATGGCGGCCCACACCATCACACTTGGGCCACCCCACCTGTTGGCCTGACGCACGCAACAATCGGCATATCGCTCGCCAGTTCTTCTCCAGACACGCTCATGCCCATCAGGACTGTCCACGCAGAACCTTGACTCATCGCTGAAAGCGACCTTGTTCCACTGCGCCAAGGTCCACCGCTGATGCTGCTGGCACCATCTCTGTCGGTTGCGGCGATGGGCAGCCGTCATCACGGGGCCTCTGTATGGTCTTCTGGCAGTCAGACCATAGTCATGCAGTCGTCTTCGTGCAATATCATTGGAGATCCGTGGGTTTGCACGTCCCGGAGTTTCTGCCGCAGTGCGGGATGCTGGACGGAATCGATCCCGCAGGTGTCTTCGGACCATCTGCCTGTCCTGCCTTGCAGTGGTGACTCTTGGCCTCCCTGATCGAGGTCTGTCGTCTGCAGAGTTGTGGAGGGTGTCTCTGTCAGGGCCGATATCGTCTGGTGTGAACAGCCAAGGCGACGTGCCACCTCACGGTAGCTCAGTCCGCCTTGCAGCATGCCCAGGGCACGCTGCCGTTGATCCCTTGACAATCGTGGCATGTTGATTGAAATGCCCATTTTGCACTGGCCTTTTTAAAGCCAATATCAAGACATCATGTGCAGCTCATTAAAATCATCCCATATAGTCTAGTAGGAAGACTAGGTCCCCCTGCACCCCCCGGAGATATACTTCTAATCAGTGTTTCTAGATTGGAAAAAATGTGTAGAAAATGACTAGCTATGGCCCCAAGCTGAAAAAATGTCCCACATACCATTTTTATGCAAATTACTGCTGCAAATTTTATGCAAAATTATGCAAATTTTATGCAAATTTTTGATGAGGAGTAGAGTTGAGGGGTCTTTGAGGGCTTCATCGAGGTGCTCTCGGTTGCAAGACTGGGTCATTCTGAGAAGCACAGCAGGGTCAGAGATCATGATGTTCTCCTCCTCAGTGAATCTCTCCATCAACAGCCTCTCCATTGCCTCACACACTGTTTTGAGGCAAAAGAGGGACTTTGCGTAGGCCTTTCCACTGAGAACACCTTTGAGAGATCCACTTGTTACTAGTTGTGCCTCAAAGAGAATCTCTGCATATCCAGAACCACGCATCTTGTGTCCAGTGAGCATCCCGATGTAGTTCATGGATGTGTGGAAGGGTCCAATCGTTACTACATGACTAGCAAATTCATTTGGCCAGCGCCAGATGATGGGAAGGGCTTTCATGCAGACACCCAGATCAAATGTATTCAGGACCCATCTCTGACCCACCTCAGCAGTTGCTGCCTCGGAACGCTTCAGTAGCTCACGAACAACTGCGTTGTCTGTGATCGGTCTGTGCCTGGTGCCTGCATGGCATGGCAATGGCCTGCAGCCTGTGCCTGGGCTAGGGGGTTTCACCTCTGCAACTGGTTCTCCCCCACCCAGCAAATCAACAGTCGACTACTGCACGCCTATCCACCAACCGATCACAGACAACGCAGTTGTTCGTGAGCTACTGAAGCGTTCCGAGGCAGCAACTGCTGAGGTGGGTCAGAGATGGGTCCTGAATACATTTGATCTGGGTGTCTGCATGAAAGCCCTTCCCATCATCTGGCGCTGGCCAAATGAATTTGCTAGTCATGTAGTAACGATTGGACCCTTCCACACATCCATGAACTACATCGGGATGCTCACTGGACACAAGATGCGTGGTTCTGGATATGCAGAGATTCTCTTTGAGGCACAACTAGTAACAAGTGGATCTCTCAAAGGTGTTCTCAGTGGAAAGGCCTACGCAAAGTCCCTCTTTTGCCTCAAAACAGTGTGTGAGGCAATGGAGAGGCTGTTGATGGAGAGATTCACTGAGGAGGAGAACATCATGATCTCTGACCCTGCTGTGCTTCTCAGAATGACCCAGTCTTGCAACCGAGAGCACCTCGATGAAGCCCTCAAAGACCCCTCAACTCTACTCCTCATCAAAAATTTGCATAAAATTTGCATAATTTTGCATAAAATTTGCAGCAGTAATTTGCATAAAAATGGTATGTGGGACATTTTTTCAGCTTGGGGCCATAGCTAGTCATTTTCTACACATTTTTTCCAATCTAGAAACACTGATTAGAAGTATATCTCCGGGGGGTGCAGAGGGACCTAGTCTTCCTACTAGACTAATACCCCTTGGCTAATCACTGACAGCTGTGCTTTGAAGTGACCATTGAAGGTTCAAGTGACCATCCGTGACCATTTTGTCTGACAGCGAGGACACTATTGTCCATAAATAAGTTCACACATTTACTACACGCAGTGTTATTGTTGATATTTAAAGGTTTCAAAGGTGGTACATTTCTTTTGCTTTTCAGTATACATATATGTATACATATATATACATACATATATACATATATACATAAATACATATATATATATATACATATATATATATATATACATATATATATATATATACATATATATATATATATATACATATATATATATATACATATATATATATATACATATATATATATATACATATATATATATATACATATATATATATATACATATATATATATATACATATATATATATATACATATATATATATATATACATATATATATATATATACATATATATATATATACATATATATATATATACATATATATATATATATATATATATATATATATACATATATATATATATACATATATATATATATACATATATATACATATATATATATATATACATATATATATATATACATATATATACATATATATATATATATACATATATATATATATATATATATATATATATATATATATATATATATATATATATATATATATATATATATATATATATATATAAAGGTTTTTGTTCGATTGTTTGTCTGCACGCACGAATCTCCTAAACCGTGAAAGATAGGAGGAAACCTCTAATTAAAAAAATGTCGGCATGGGCCCCGGGAAGGTTATAGGCTGGGTGGCGAGGCCGGTCGAGGCCGCTTCGGCCTGGCTGGGCCCATTTCGCAATTAAAAGCTGAGCTGAATTATAGTCGTCTATCTTCTACGGCCGCGAGTAAAAGCTGAATTATAGTTGTAAATTCATTCAAAAAGAACCCGGGCAATGCCGGGTGCTTTCGTCATATACAGTATATATATAGTAAAATATGATATTTTAACCTGGAATCACAACATTATGAAGTAAGTTCTCAGATGGGAATAGGAAACAGGCCAATGTATTGGAAGGACATATATGTTTACAGCAGTATGCGAGCAGATAATCATGCTAATATGAGTCATTCTCTGTATGTGTGTATGTATGTGTGTATGTATGTATGTGTGTATGTATGTTTGTATGTATGTAAGTATGTATATAAGTGGGCAGTCTGACCATTATAGTATTCAAAGTGGCTGAGCCAATTTCCATCAAACCTTTCAAACGTGCTCATGCCACGCAGGGTTAGGTCATGGCTCAAAATAATACCCGCCCCCACCCTCCCCCCTCCCTCATGGGTCATTACCTCCCTCCACTGGAGAATAAGCATGGGGAGAAGAAGTGTAATTTTCGCAGTGCACGGAGAATAATGCAGGTGGTGGGTACTGACACCTCTTTTCGCTACTGGAGGGAACAGGTGTTACAATTACTAAAAGGATATATGCATCCATTTGTCCGTGACACAAAAAAAGGACCTGAAGCTCCTTCTTTGTATTGAAACCATATTTCGCTTCCAAAGGGAGCTTCATTCAAAATGCATTACTAGTTCATTCAAAATAAACACTTAGTATGGTGGGATACATAGGCTTAATTATGGAGCTTGCCAAGACCACATTTGTACTCACACAAGTGAATTTGTTGCATTCATGGTGAAAGCACAAAGAGGATTAATACAAAAATTATACATCTGCTCAAAAGAGCACAAAGTTCCCCACAATCTGATGTGGTTACATTACACGTCAAAATGTTTCTCTTGCATTGTAAGTTTGGAAGCAATAATGTGGTGAACAAGAGCAGTTATTGCAATAGTCTATGTCATAAGATCTCTTCACTACATTTCCTTAAAGAATCACTATTTTACACATTTATAAATTTCATCAAATATCACAATATTTTAATGTAATCCTTCATTGTAGTTCCGTCGGTGAGAGACATTACTTCCGCTACCGATGGTGGGTGGAGGTTTTGTTTTCACCCCTGTTTGTCTGTCTGACTGACTGAACAGGATATCTCAAAAAGTTGTGAATGGATTCGGACGAAATTTTGTGGAGAGGTATGACAAGGACAAAATGTTTAGATTTTGTTGAATATCCGGACCGGATCCGGCTAATAGAATATATATTTTAAGTGATTCCTCGCCATTGAGAGATAGGGCCAAAAACGTTATATAGCATGATATTTCAAAAAGTTGTGAATAGATTATGGCAAAACTTGGTGGATGAGTTGGATAGATGACAAGAACAAGCTGATTTAATTTTGGTGCAGGCCCACATCCAGATCCGGCTTCTCCGCGGAATACAAAACGTAAACTCTTCAGCTGGCGGAGGTGTGTGCGCTACTGAGTGCCGTCCTAATTGTTCTTCAAATCATGACAAATACTTTATACAACTATATAAGATGTTTGTTGGCAGAAAAAATGTTGTGCTTAAATTGTGTTTACATCTGGAAAGGGAGCAGTTTCGTACAAATAAAAACTCAAAATCATAATTGTATTGAGGAATTTATGAAACCTCCCACCCACCTTAGGACACTTGCTGGGATCCTGAAAGGTTGCACAGAAGGTTTGGTGGGGCTAGCCCCAAAGCCGAGAAAGTAGTTCAGGAACGGACGGATGGACGGACACTCCTGCGTTATAATACAGATGCATGTATGCACTATACATCTGAAAATCGTAGTAAAAATCAGTGTTGGCCCGATTTCCATCAAATTTTGTATATATGTTGATAGTTCCCAGGGGTCCCACATCAGGGACCCCCTCCACCCATCTCCATCCCAAAGGGAGTGGGTGTTTCTAATCACTTAAATATCAACTCAATATGCATCAGCATACTAAAATGTGCAATTTGCTGCCTGTATGTCTGTCTGTCTGTCTAACGGAGATACATTCGGTTGTTACTTGTCCAATCTTAACCAAGCTTGACAGGAGGACAAAAGGTCACAGGACGGATGGTGCAGAAAATTCATTCCCTCCCCCCCCCCCCCCCACCCCCGCCTCCCCACTCCTCCCCATGGGAGTTTTCCACCTCGGGTGAAATCCTTGTTAAGCAGAAAAAACAATGATGAAAGAGTGACCTTGAAACTGCACCGAAATATTGACAAGATCAAGATCAAAGAGGTGTCATACATGGAAACGTAATCTCTCCAAAATTGTTCACTCCAAGCAGAGGAGTGTTCCAACAGATAAATTCGGAAAATAAGGAATAAGTGCTGATGGAGAAAGACCCACCGACCTATGATTAGCAGACCACATTGTTTTAATTTCAAACAATGCTGATTGGGTGAAAGTCATGATGAACAGGTCAACATGCAGAGTTAAAAAATTGGCATAGAAATTAATATGGCAAAGAGATAATGTTCAAATTCTGCACTAAAATGAAGAGATTATAATTGATTATTATTGCAAAATTGAAGAAATCAGCCATTACATTTAATTAAGACAACTCATACAAATGGATACAGATCACAATGAAATGGAGAGATGTATTAGAGCAGGACAGGCAGCATGTTGAAAATTAAACAATGTTATTATATGAAAAGTAAACTATGCTTTTGGCTGAAAAATAAAGTTTACAATCAGCGTTTTCTTCCGACAATGATATACTGTATATATATATATATATATATATATATATATATATATATATATATTATATATATATATATATATATATATATATATATATATATAAATAATATATATATATATATATATATATATATAAATAATATATATATATATATATAAATAATATATATATATATAAATAATATATATATATATCTATCTATAATTCCAGTAATCTCTGTCTGTACGTTTGTACGTTTGTCTGTCTGTGACCGCTGTTTCTCGACAACCACGGGTCCGATATACTTTTAACTTGCCAGGTATATTGCTGGGGACCCGAGGATGTGCCTTTTCAAGGTTTCATATTAATCGGACAATTTACCGAGCTATGTCCAAAAAACGATTCAACCAATCAGAGAGCAGCGAACGATCGCGTGTGCCGAACGTGGCGGGCACACTCTGCCTCGGATGGCACATTTGAGAGCGTATTCATTTATTTCACGTTTGCAAACTATGTTGGCGTTAAACTATGTTTTACAACTAATAAAAACGAATTTGCGATTCATTCGCTTTCCTGCGCGTTTGTGCACGCGATGGCGATTTCTTTACCAAACTCCGGAAGCCGTTCGCTTTGGACCAAACCATTGCATGTAAATAGAGGGGGGGGATTGTCACCACTCGCAAGCCGTTCGCTTTGGACCAAACCATTTCATGTAAATAGAGGGGGGGGATATAATTTTAGATATAGATATAGTACGGGCATGCCCTAGTATATATAAATAATATATATATATAAATTATATATATATATATATATAAATAATATATATATATAAATTATATATATATATATATATATATATAAATAATATATATATATATAAATAATATATATATATATAAATAATATATATATATAAATTTATATATATATATATATATATATATATATATATATATATATATATATATTGCTGCGGTTTTGAGATTGTACATATGACTTCAATAAATGCTAAAGGTTTGCCCCTCATAGTTAGTTCCACGAGCAACACGTAGGCCCACTTGTAGTATTAGTTATGTCATAGTATGTTTAAATATAGGCCATTTCCCCTATTAATATCTGCGTTGTGTAAAGACATGAGATTAGGTCCCGTTCATTTTGCGTCCACCCTCCAATTTCACCTCGATGGGCGGAATCCATCCCGCACCCCATTTGGCTGCCCGCTCAGTTTGTTACACATTGGCTGCCAGCTCAGTTTGTTAAGCATTGGCTGTCCACTAGTCGAGTAACACGAGGTAGGCCTAAAAAGGGTGGGGCCGGCGTTGAGGTCGGGGCGGAGTCAAGGCAGAGCATCAGAGGCGATGACGGTAAGAGCCACCAGCCAATCAGGGCTCTAGCGGCATGGCGTGAGAGGGCGTGGTGAGGCGCATCTGGTGAGATCGAAAAGGTTCGCAGGGCGTGCCAATATAAGTCGCTGCACAAAGCCCTTGAACAGGACTCGCAGAGGAGAGAGAGAGATAAGAGGACTCGCAGAGGAAGGACTTGTTGGGAGAGGCCTTACAGTGAGCGCATATCGAGAGGACTGGACTTGAGAGGGCGAGCGCATTGTGAGCACTTGTTGAAGCGCATCGAAAAGGGCTTGTGGAGAGAACTTCGTGGCGATAGCCCTTTGAGGATTTGAGGACTCGCTCGCTTTGAGGCTTTGAACTGTAACTCGCCATATTACGTACGCGCCAGAGGAGAAGAAGAAGAGGCGTTGGCAGTATGAGTACGCGGCCACAGCCAAACGCGCCGGTGGCGAATAGCGAATATTCCAGCCACGTGAGTAAACGTGGCCATAGCTGCCAGTGATTAACCGCCAACGGCACCAGAGCCCACCCCCTACCGTTCACCCCATAATAACCCTGTGCGTCCAAACGGCACGCTATGAGCTCCTGCCTTCTCCTGGATCCATCTGCATGGGACGAGCCGGAGACCGGAGGGAGCTGCACGAGAGCCATCCCTGGACGCGCGGACCATCATCCTGCAGCTGCAATCCCTGTGCGAGTGGGAGTGAAACGGGCCCGTAGTCTTTTGGGTATTAAGTAAGACTGTGTAAGGATTGCCCTGTGTCTCTGCTTCTGGATCATTGTGAACAGTGTAAATAAATCTTGTTCTTCCTTTTTCCAATTCGATCGCCTTTGTGATTTATCCATTGACTAAGCGTGGGACGAAAAAGACTGCTGGAATCGGGTTCATCATCCAAACGGCACGGATCGCATGTACGCACTGCTCGGTGTATAAACACACGTGGTTCATGCGGGGCTTTTTTCCTCGCTTCCAGGGCAGCGCCAGTATTTAGGTAATAGCGAATTCGGTCCTAATACCCTATTTCGCGCTGTCCGGGAGGGACGTCATAGGTCCGGGGTCCCGCCAGGCCAGTCAAAGACAAGGGGACTAATCCCCCCTTGGTAAGGGGAGAAGGCCGGCGGCAGATCCGCAACAATATATATACATACATACAACATGCATTTTAAAGGCCATTTTCCCTGCAAGAGCGGGGGTTAGCCTTGCAGTCCCCATGACAATCTTCTCCATTTCGCCCTATTTTCTGCATCTCTCCTTGTTAACCCCCTTGCCCGCCTTTCGTCTTCCACCATCTTTACCCAAGTCTTTCTCGGTCTTCCCCGTCCTCTACTTCCTTCTACATTCATTTCCATCACTCTTCTCAACCAGTCACTTTCATCCTTCCTCAACACATGACCAAACAATCTCAACCTGTTCCTCTTCACAGCATCAATCACAGGCTCTATTCCCATCATCTTTCGCAATTCATCATTTGTCTTCCTCTCTCTCAACGATACTCCGCACATCCGTCGAACCATTCGCATTTCCACCCTTTCCAACCTTCGTTGCTGCTCTACGTTCATTACCCATGTCTCGCTCCCATAAATCATGATATATATATATATATATATATATATATATATATATATATATATATATATATATATATATATATATATATATATATATATATATGAGTGAAACATGGTCTCCAACAAAGAACGTGGAGTAAACATTAAGTACCATTCAAAGAGCCATGGATTTGTCATGCTGTCTTGGCAAAACCAAAAGGGACAGAAAGAAAAATGAATACATCAGCCAGAAAACAAAATTCCTTGAAAATGTGGTCACAATAAAAAAAAATTTTAATAGACTTGAGCCAGACACGTCGCAAGAAGAACAGATAGCCTGTGTCCAAGAAAAATTACAAACTGGAAACCCAGAGAAAGCCCTGAAAGAATCAGAGTTCGACGAAAAATCAGATGGAGCTAAGGATGAAATAGAAAAATGCAATGGAGTGTACAATGGCTTCAAATTGCATTGAATAGAATATAATGAATGGACAATGTTGAGGGAGGCCTTCTTCCTACTGTGAACTGAGTCGGCTGATCAAGTCAAGTCAAGTCACCATGGAGCAAGCCAAGCAAGTGAGAGCCTGAAAATATATGAGGAAACTACTTTGTAGGTGCTTTCTCTGCTGCACTCATTGGATACAATATGCATACAATGAATTGATGCAACACACGGACCATTCTTCTTTATGAATATATACCCGTTAAAATACAACTGTGCAGTATTACATTACTTTCTATTTATGTTGGACATTCAAAAAAGTTGGAGGAATGAAATGCTCATTCCAAGAAATGTAAATCATTATTTCTCAACATTCATCAAAGGTTTAAAGTGGAATTTGTACGTAAGTAACATGCAGGACAAAAAAAAAAGAGTAGTAGTACATGTCCTTTAATCTGAATTACAATGGTAGACAATGGAAAAACACATCAGACTACATGGAATTAAACTTAGGTTCTGAGCATTTGAGCCATTGGTTCAGATGGCAATGCAATCAAATAACTAACCAAATGCAGCACTGGAGTGTCAGGAGAAATGTAAAAAGACAACAATGGAGTAATCAGGAAGAACCTGGATAGAATTCGGGTATCAACTGCTACTCCACTACCCTCAAACCCATGCAGGCACAGTCAGGTGAACCCTACAAAAATTACTTAAAAATTCTCCAATCCATAGACAAAACATGCGAAGGAAAGAAAGGAGGGATGGAGGACAAATTTTAAAAAATGCAAAATCACTCATAGAGTGACACTTGGCAAAAGAGAACAAAGTAGAATGGCACTCCGTAGAGCATCCTTTTGACCTCAAACATAATTGGTGGTGAATTCAGTTAGCTGATATGCAAATAGTCTTCAAATTTTAAGTTAATCGGATGAAAATTGCCAATTTTATAAATTCGGCCTATGTTGACCTTTTGGCCAATGATGACCTCAGAAATAGTTGGTGGTTGAATTAATTTAGCTGATATGTTAATCCAAGTCAAATTTCAAGTCAATGGGATGAAAATTGGGGATTTTAGAAATTTGTAAAAAGTGGTTGACCTTAGGCCTATGTTGACCTTGTGATATATGTTGACCTCAAAAATAGTTGCTGGTGGAATTCAGTTAACTGATATGAAAATCTTGTTCAAATTTCAAGTCAATTGGGCGTAAATTGAAGATTTTAGAATTTTGAAAATGTTGTTGACCTTTTGGCCTATGTTGACTTTTTGGCCTAGGTTGATCTGCGAAATAGTTGGTGGTTGAATTCATTTTGCTGATATGTAAATGCTATTCAAATTTCAAGTCAATCGGAAGAAAATTGAGGATTTCAGAAATTTGCAAAAAAGGGGTTGACCTTTGGCCTATGTTTACCTTTTGACCTATTGACCTCAAAAACATATAGGATTTTGTCAGACCACGAAGTCCACGATTTGGTGAAGTTTCGTGAAGATCGGTTTAAAATTGTGACCTGTAGGCAAGTTTAAGTGAGCGGACAGACACACAAACACACAAACCGGAATGATCAACTTACTTGTCAAAAAAATGTTTTTTTGCCAAATAACAAACTAGAACGGCATTCAGTAGAGAGCATACCTCCGCCAGGTGAACAGTTTACGTTTTGTATCCCAGAGTAGACCAGAAAATCACAAAACAATCACATTTAATTGAAAACATCCGTCCACAACTTTTTGAGATCTCCTGCTATGTATTGTTTTTGGCCGGATCTCCCAATGGTGAAGAATCACTTATAAAATTCTAGTAGCCGGATATGAATCCGGATCTTCACCAAAATCTAATCATCTCGTCCTTGTCACATACGCTACATCTCTGCCAAATGTCGTCCGAATCCGTCCACAACTTTTTGAGATATCTTGTTCACAAACAGACAGACAGCAAGGGGTGAAAACATGTTCCGAATCCGTCCACCTTCGGTGGTGGAGGTAACACACACACACACACACACACACACACACACACACACACACACACACACACACACACACACACACACACACACACACACACACACACACACACACACACACACACACACACACACACACACACACACACACACACACACACACACACACACACACACACACACACAATTATCATTCAGAGTATGCTATTTGCAAAATCCACCCCAACCCCAAACAAAAGTTGCCAGGGAGATATCAAATTTTACATTTCATCGATATTAAAATTGACGCTTAAAATTGAATATTAAAATTAATCATACATCAGGTCAATCAGATGAAAATTGATGATTTTAGAAGTTTGACCTTGAGTTGACCTTCGACCTTTTGACCTCAAAAATAGTAGCTTTCCCAATTCAGTTATGTACCGTGCAATTGCTGTTTAATTGTCAAGTTAATAGGAAGAAAATTGATAATTTTTCAGATGAAAATTGATGATTTTAGAAATTTTACCTAAAGATGACCTTTGAACTTTGACCTCAAAATCAATAGGCTTCTCAGTTGTGACTACCTCTACAACTTGTTAAAGTTTCATGATGGTAGGTTTAGAATTGTGACCTGTAGGCGAGTGACAAATAACCAGACAAACAAACAAGGATTATGTTGTACATAGCACAATACTTGCGAAATCCGAAAATAAGTTGCTTGACCTTTGGCCTATGTTGACTTCAAAAATAAGTGCTGGTTGATTAAATGAGCTGATATACAAATCGTCTTCAAATTTCAAGTTAATCGGATGACATTGACGATTTTAGAAATCCGACTTAAAGATGAACTTTGACCTAAAAATCAATGGGGTTCTCACTTTGGTCGTTATCTCCTTATGTGGGTGTTCGGAAGTGGGAGGAATTTCTCCCAGAACTCAATCTCCACCTCCTTTTTCAGGAAAGGATCATTATTCATGAACCATATTGTGAAACTTTGTTCTCATAGCTTTGTACCAAGGGCTCTTTTTAGAATCCTCACTGAACGTCCGACAGCCTCCACTTTAGCTCTTATGCAGTAATATTCCCTGGAATGCTTTGTAAGTGCTCAGTTGTCTTGATCATCCCTGTTGCTCTTACTCTCACTGGTACAATTGAATCTTTCTTCAATTTCCAAGCCCTCTTGACCTCATTTTTCAGCTCCTGGTATTTGAGCATTTTCTTTGTTTCTGAGCATTTAGGTCAAAGTCATTGGGAACTGAAACCTCGAACAACAATGCTGTCTTTTCCTTTTTGTGTCTGAGCGCTATGTCTCGTCACAATGCTTTGTTTGCAAGATCCGCACTTGATGGCATCATCTTGTCATGCGTAAGCACTACATTCGCATTTTCAAGGATCAGATTTGCTTTGTGTTTCCATGATTGTTCTGGAACCGGAATGTTGAAATGTTTACAGATGTGCCAGTGGATTACTCTACAGATGCTGTCATGCCTTTCTGTGTCTAACTGTTCTGACATGAGTTTTTTACATCCCAAAAGGTGACTGGTACTTTATGTATCGACCACACAAAACCTGCATTTTTCCGATTGGCTCAATCCCGCCATCTATCTATAATTCCAGTAATCTCTGTGTGTCTGTGTGTCTGTGTGTTTGTCTGTGACCGCTGTTTCTCGACAACCACGGGTCCGATATACTTGAAACTTGCCAGGTATATTGCTGGGGACCCGAGGATGTGCCTTTTCAAGGTTTCATATTAATCGGAGAAGTAGTTACCGAGCTATGGCGATTTCTTTACCAAACTCCGCAAGCCGTTCGCTTTGGACCAAACCATTTCATGTAAATAGAGGGGGGGGGATTGTCACCGTACTCGCAAGCCGTTCGCTTTGGACCAAACCATTTCATGTAAATAGAGGGGGGGGATTGTCACCGTACTCGCAAGCCGTTCGCTTTGGACCAAACCATTTCATGTAAATAGAGGGGGGGGATTGTCACCGTACTCGCAAGCCGTTCACTTTGGCTTTGCGAATGGACCAAACCATTTCATGTAAATAGAGGGGGGGGGGGGGGGATATAATTTTAGATATATATATAGTACGGGCATGCCTTAGTCTTCCTAAAGCCATTAGTGTAGTGTCCTTGGTCTTTGGCATTTATGATGACTCATTCTCCATCGCAATTAATTTGATCTCTCCTTAGCCATTCCAATGAGCCTTCCTTGCCGACCCATGGTCTGTCAAGCTCTTTTTTTGAATCTTCCTGCTCTTTTGTCATTCTTCCATTTGTCAGAGTATATCTGCTGATATTAATTTTTGTAGTTTTCCTTTATCTTCTTTGTGATAATTGGGGCTGTGTTTGTTTCTGTTTCGTTTTGCTGTGTAGTATCGTGCACTTGGCACCTTTTTTTTCGAAGTTTGTTGCTAAATGCATTAAGGATACCCTATTTGATTTGTTGTTTTCTTACTCGTGTACAAATATAATTTGATAGTCTGTTGAGCTTTTCACATACTCCTCCATTCATACACACGCTGTTCTGTGCACTTGGTTCAACTCCATCAGTCCACCTCCTCCTTCTCATCTCGGCAAGTAAAATCTCGGAATGCATCGATTTAGTAGAATAGCTTATGAATAGCTAGTTGAAGTTTCCTTGTTCTGGTTCTAGGTTGTTGATCTCCGATTGCGGCCAGTTTATAATTGCACAGCTATACTAGAATACTGGTACTGCAAGTTGGTTTATAGCTTTGATTTTGTTAATTGGAGAGAGGGATGACTTCAGAATTAGTCTTATTCTGTATAGGTGCTATTTGCTGATTATTGCAAAATCGAAGATTTTTCAAGTATAATGGTTGGTATTGTGCGTTATCACTTGGCAAAAAAAAAATTTTGGACAATTATGTTGACCGGTTTGTGTGTGTGTGTGTTTGTGTGTGTGTTTCTTTGTCTGTACACTCACTTATACTTGCCTACAGGTCACAATTTTAAACCGATCTTCACGAAATTTCACCAAATGGTAGAGTTCGTGGTCCGACAACATCCTATATATTGAGGTGAAAATGTCAAAAAGTCAACAAAGGCCAAAGGTCAACCACTTTTTTACGAATCTCTAAAATCCTCAATTTTTATCCAATTGACTTGACATTTGAATAGGATTTGCATATCAGCTAACTGAATTCAACCTACTACTAATTTGGAGATCAGCATAGGCCAAAAGGTCAACATAGGCCATAAGGTCAACAACCTTTTCCGATAACTAAAATCCTCAATTTTCATCCGATTGATTTGAAATTTGAATCAGATTAACATATCGGCTAATGAATTCAACCACCAACTATTTTTGAGATCAACATAGGTCACAAGGTCAACATCCGCCAAAAGGTCAACATAGGCCAAAAGGTCAACAACAGTTTCAAATTTCTAAAATCCTCAATTTTTATCTGATTGACTTGAAATTTGAACAGATTAACATAGCTAACTGAATTCAACCACCAACTATTTGAGGTCAACATATGTCACAAGATCAACATAGGCCAAAGGTCAACCACTTTTTTCAAATTACTAAAATCCTCAATTTTCATCCGATTGACTTGAAATTTGAATAGGATTTTCATATCAGTGAACTGAATTCAACCACCAACTATTTTTGAGGTCAACATAGGCCAAAGGTCAACTACTTTTTTCAAATTACTAAAATCCTCAATTTTCATCCGATTGACTTGAAATTTGAATAGGATTTTCATATCAGTTAACTGAATTTAACCACCAACTATTTTTGAAATCAACATAGGTCACAAGGTTAACATAGGCTGAAAGTCAACCACTTTTCTCAACAAATTTCTAAAAGCCTCAATTTTCCTCCGATTGACTTGAAATTTTAAGAGGATTTGCATATCAGTGAACTGAATTGAACCACCAAGTATTTTGAGGTCAACTTAAGCCAAAAGGTCAACAAAGGCCAGATTTGTAAAATCCTCAATTTTCATCTGATTAACTAGACATTTGAAGAGGACTTGCATAAGTGGACGCTGAATTCAACAACAAAATAGTTTTGAGGTCAACATCGGCCATATTTCTAAAATCCTCAATTTTCATCCAATTGACTTGAAACTTGAAGAGGGCTTGCATATCTGGTCACTGAATTCAACCACCAAGTATTTTTGAGGCCAACATAGGCCAAAAGGTCAACATAGGCCAGATTTCTAAAATCCTCAATTTTCATCCAATTGACTTGAAATTTGAAGAGGACTTGCATATCTGGTCAGTGAATTCAACCACCAAGTATTTTTGAGGTCAACATTGGCAGAATTTCTAAAATCCTCAATTTGAAGAGGACTTGCACAAGTGGATGCTGAATTCAACCACAAAATAGTTTTGAGGTCAACATCGGCCATATTTCTAAAATCCTCAATTTTCATCTGATTGACTTGAAATTATAAGAGGATTTGCATATATGGTCACTGAATTCAACCACCAGCTATCTTTGTCAACATAGGCCAAGTTTCAATAATCCTCAATTTTCATCCGATTGACTTGAAAATTGAACAGCATTTGCACACTGAGTCACTAAATAGGGAAACTATTTTTGAGGTCAAAAGGTCAAAGGTCAACTCAAGGTCAACCTTCCAAAATCATAATTTTTCATTTGAAAAATCGTCACTTTTATTCCTATTGACCCTAGCTTTAGTCAAGAGTGTCAATTTTAATCTTGATGAAATGGACAATTTGCAGTATCAATGGAATTTTTTTTTTCTTGGTGGGGGGGGGGGGGGGGTGTGGTGGCGGGCAGATTTTGCAAGTATCGTGCTCCACATGACGTCTTCTTGTTCGTTTGCATGTCTGTCAATCGCCTACAGGTCACAATTTTAAACTGACCTTCACAAAACTTCACCAGCTAGTAGAGTTAGTCATAAGGAAGAAGCCTATTGATTTTGAGGTCAAATGTCAAAGGTTATCTTGAGGTCAAATTTCTAAAAGTCATTTTTCAACCGATTGACTTTAAAGTTGAGCATCATTTGCATATCGAGTCACTGAATTGGGAAAACTATATTGGAGGTCAAAAGGTCAAAGGTCAACTCAAGGTCAAGCTTCTGAACCATGAATTTTCATCTGCCAAATAATCAATTTTCATCCGATTGATCTGAGCATTGATTAAAATCGTTAATCTTAATCAGTTAAAGGCTGTCACCTTGTAAGATACCGTGTCGTATCTTTAACCCTGGGATTTCAATCTTTTCTTCCAAGTGAGGTAGTATCAGCATTGTATTCCAGAGTGTCATAGCTTTCTCTATCAGTATGACTATTTGGGAGTTAACTTTGTATACTTGCATGTATTTTATAATCCATTAATGTGGGACATTATCAAAGGCTTTTTTGTAATTAAAGGTCCAAAATCCATTATCAAAGGCTGTGGATAAGTTGGTTTGTCGAAGCTTGCAATTTTCGAGTATTGTCTTGTTTAATAACGAATAGTCTATCGTTCCGTAGCATCCTCTCTTACATCCTTTCTGTTACTGTTCTGCCTCTAAAGCTCCCTGTTGAGTGGGATGTTCGTAAATTGCATCAGTGATTCATGCTGTTAAAATTTTGAATGCTGTTGATAGGCATGTTATCAGTCGATATTTGTGGGGTAGATGAGTTTCAATTCGATTTTGGGATGAGAAGAGTGTTGCCTTCTAAAAACCATTCATCCATCGACTGCTTCCATTTCATGAGTTCGTTAAATTGTCGAGCACAGTGAAAGTGGAGAGCATAAAGTTGTTTTAGCCAGAAGTTTGGAATCCCAATTGGGTCTGGGCATTTGAAATTCCGTGTTTTTGTGAGATGTTTTCTGATTTTCTCTTCATCTACTGACATTGGGTGCATTTCCTGTAGATATCGATTTTTATTTTCCAAGTCTCATATTCAATCTGCTTCCCTTGGTTGTTATCTGCATATGAGGGCGATGCCGCTGTGCAGCACATTGAGACGGTATTGGGATGGAGAGGTGTGCAAGAATTGATTGATTAATTAATTGCATAATTAAAATATATAAATAATAATTGTAAAATAAGTAATTTATTAATCAATTGGGTAATAGCATCCATAAACCACCAGTGTTTCATCTGAAACTGTAACTTTGTGAAAATTCAATAGTTAAGTAATTTAAAATAATTAAATAATTAATCAATTGATTAATCAACAAATAATTTACCAATTAATTGATTAATCAATAAATCAAAAATACTCTTTAAAGCCACATCACTTGGTCACTGTCTTGTCCAAATATCAGCTTCCTAGCTCAAAAGTTGTCAGATATTGCACTGATGAGAAGGAAAATAAACAATTACTTAATACATAGATAATAATTAAGTAACTAATCAATTGATTCATTAATCAAAAAATAAAAGCACGATTTTTGCCAAAGCAAATGCTCACTATTGTGTCCAAAATTCAGCTTTCTCGCTCAAAGGATGGCTGAGATATCATCTGGACAAACAAACAAGAAAAAAAAAGTCATGCACAGCATGATACTTGAAAAATCCCTAAAATAGGTTCTTGACCTTTGGCCTATGTTGACCTTTTGGACTAAAAAAAATGGTGGTTGAATTCAGTGATTTAATATGCAAATCCTCTTCAAATTCCAAGTCAATAAGATGGAAATTAATGTTTTATTAATTTTACCTATGTTGTTGATCTTTGGCATATGTTGACCTTTTGGCATATGTTGACCTTTTAGCCTATGTTAACCTTTTGGCATAAGTTGACCTAAATATTATTGGTGGTTGAATTCAATGATCACGTATGGAAATCTTCAAATTTCAAATCAATTGGATGAAAATTGAGATTTTAGAAATTCCACCTTAAGGTGTTGACCTTTGGCCTATGTTGACCTTTTGACCTCAAAATCATGAGGCTTTTTGCTTTTGACCAATTCTACCATTTGGGGAAGTTTCATAAATATCAGTTTAAAATTGTGACCTGTAGGCAATTGACATACAAACAGACAGACAACAGACAGAATAAAGCACAAGGAACCTTCTTTGGAGGCCATTTTTCCCTGCAGAGCAGGGGCTGGCCTTTTCCAGGCACCATGGTCCCCTTTTTGAAGCAATGTTTTACGGACGGATGTTCTTCCTGCCGCCAACCCTGTTAGTCGCCTCTTGCGACACGCAGGGAATTACCAGTGAACTGGTACTCAATTTGCCGACCTCGGAAGGATGACAGGCTGAGTCAACCAGAATAAAGCACAAGACCAACCGATATACTTCAAAAAAAAAAGTAACATGAAAAAAAAAAAAAAAACGGAGTGAAAACTTAGTACTCCCTTTCAGGGGCCAGGCGATGACGTCATGCAGCACCTGGAGATGGAATATGAACGGAGCGGTGTACAACAACACAGGACCTACCTAGCCTTCAGGAATTACTCCACATATCTCAAACGCTGTAACAGGTAAAACGTACCAGAGGTCTGTTAGCGGGAAAGCATTGTACACACAGCATCAGGATATGGCACGAACAGGCCAATCCAAGTTTTCATTGTTAAATATACAAGTATATGTGATTAGTAAGAAACATATTTCATGAATAATTATATTTAGTTACATGTGAAAAACAATAGCCCCCCCCCCAGCCCTCCCCTCCCCTCTCCTCTCCCCCTTGGAAGCCCCCATGATCCAAACTCAAGGAATTAGACCCTGAGCGATTTGCCCGGGCCATTTAGTAGAATGGCTGTATTGGGCTTACGAGCAATCGGTTGGTAAATAAGATACGAGAAGGGATCCAAAGTTTGGGGATTAACCCTCCTCCTGTCCCCCCCCCCCCCCACCCCCTCATAGGAGCCCCCATGATGCAAGAGCGAAAAACTAAGCCCATGCGATTGTCTGGGCTATTGTTTTGTATTCATTTGTCAAGTTTCAAAACAATTAGCTGGGTGACAAGGGAGGAGTATCAAAAATAGCAAAAAATAAACAGACGGACGGACAGACATCTGGACATCATGACATCATGACCCATTTTATAAGTTCCTCTCTGAGAATCAAGATGAGATGACCATAAAATAGGGGCAATACCACTGGGTGCTCTACCTGGTAGACCTGGAATTCTACCTACCTGGTAGAATAAAGCAGTACACTACACCAACAAAAGGTATTTGAAATAGCATTTCGGTATTTTAACGCAAATGCAATGGTTGCTAGAAGACCGGGCAGCATGTAGAATCATACTAACACAAGCATAAGACTTTAAACAAACAAACAAAAATACCTATTTTGAGGGACACCCGTTTAGACCCTGATTTTTCTAATGCCATGAACAAACTTTGGTACATCACGGGTGATGAAGGTTGTGGTCAAGTTTCATTGAAATCGTGCGTGTATTGTCGCACAACCGCGATTAACACCACAGTTGCGGATGGCCAATTGCGAGGCTTTAACTCCCGAGGAGAGAACTCAATAGCGGATTCCAAATCAAACACTTAAACTAAAGTTAAACGCGCGGAATGGCGGGACGGGACACAGCAAAGCTCCGCAGCCTTATCTATTAAAATCCAACAGGAAACTGCGTTCAGATATATTCAGAAAATAATATAAGGATTTATTAACGGTTCCGAGAACAAAGAAATATGATGCTCTAAACCCCCTATATGGAGTACTCCCGCTCAACAGAGTTATTAAACAAACCACAGGGCAGACGACGAAATGAACAAAGAGGGTGTGTGTGTGTGGTGCGTTCTTAGCTCTGCTCGCTCGGGAGCGTGGCGTGGAGATCGTGCAGGCCTCGGATGGCTAGGCCCTGACACGTGGGCGGGAAGGGTCTCCCCGACGCGACTCGCTCGCCGACCCCAGTCCTCTCGCCCCGCAACTCTCAAACGCTCGCCCCGTCCGAAGGACCATGGTTTCTGGGGCTGTCGTCTCTGCCCGGCGCCTTGGAGATCGTGAATGGTTGGCGATGGTACGCAAGAGGCCATGAATGGAATACGGCCACCAACGGGGCGAACCTCGGCACGACAGCCACCCACGCAAGCACGCGATCCAATCGCAGGGAAGATGGAGGGAACGAAGGCAGGAAAGAACTAGAGGGGAAAATGTCCAGTGCACTCTATCACGACTGAATCCTCTCAGCTCCCCCAAATGGCGTCTGCTCTGCCTCGTGTCCAACTCCGAACTCTCTTCCTCTCCTTCATGTCATCACTTCCCTCACGCACTGTCACGCCCTCTCGTGACGTCCATTCGTCCGCCCTTCCCCGTGACGTCAAAAGATCCACCCCCTTCTCATCGTGTCTCAGCAGGGTGCGTTTCGGTCGGTGTTGTTCCATTGATGTGAAAGGGAAGGGAATTAATTAATGTAGGTGCGCTAGGGGCATGAATTCCTACTGTCTAGGTGCGGTGCCAAAAGGGACATTGGATTGACCACAGGGGTGGGAAAACACACAAAGTTACCCTTATCACCCTAACTACTTAGCACTTCCTGTCCCCGTACAGGAAATATATACGCAATTATCCCGGCATACGCCTACACATACTAACTTAAAGGTACATAGTGGGTTCTAGCTATCGCGACATCCCGGAGCATTTTACCTACTCAGATCTACTCTGCTCTACATATTGCTCTACCAAATTCATAACACAGCCCCCTCCCCTGGAACCGTAGCTCCTGCAAGGTTCACCGCAGGCGCGACCATTCCAGCCTTAACACTTACTGTCACACACTTAATTAACCTATGAAATAAATCAGGAAGGGCTGTGGGAAGTGAGTCGGACTACCTACCTACACTTCCTTAACATGCTAAACCCCTTAACCATCATGCAAGTATGTACATTTTCTTCATTGTTCCTGTGGAGGGAGGAAACAAACAACACGCAACACTAACTTAACCACAAAACTTAACCATCTTTCCAAAAACTCAAAACTCTAACCTTTTTACATACCCCGGTCTACAGACCACGTCCCCCGGCCCGGTGGATGCCACAAGACACAACCTTACCTGTGGGGCCATCCCAATGCACCCCCTAAATTTCCACGGGCCCTGTCCAGATGTTGCAGGTAAGTGACATGGCTCGGTGGATTTCGCCCACATTCATGCAACACAGACCCCTTAACCGCTCATCCTCATTCCAAAAATCATCAAGGCATTTCAAAAGTCAACAAAGCGCTTATTTCAATACACCCCCCTGCAGGACCATGGCACCGATGTCATTCGCGTGTGTGTGCATTCCTCAACTAGGCAGCGGGGAGGTACCGCACAAAAAGCTGGTGGGGGCGCATCAGGCTGTGGTGCCCGCAGTCCCAAAAACAAGTCAACCGACTTACAAGTTCATTGCCCCCCCCCCCCTTTACCTCTTGGCCCCGTGACAGCCCAACAGCCCCTTTCCGCCGTTACCTCGCCGGTGAGGGTCTCCACACACCAGGCTCCCTTGCCTCCTGCTTCCGCGCAGCAACACGGGTCACCGGGGGACTTCCTCACCCCGCGGCGCCCAACCAGACCCTCCACCAACGAGCTCCAATTTCCAGTTACCACCGGCTGCCAGGGGTAATTGCCGCAGAGGGGGGCCCGCAGGCATCACTCCTCAGAGCTTGCTCTGTACCTGCGGACACACACACCTTCCCCACCCACAAGACCCCAAAACACACTTCCTCCCCCGCTGCCATTCAATTCTCCACACAACTCAGCACAATTCTATAGATGATGGTAGTACAAAAGGTGTTTCAAAGTTTGCCATGGCCTGCTACATGTGAAATCCCATTCACAGTTCAAATCATTGAATCATTACACATTTCAATTTTCAAAACGCATTTCAAAACTCAATAATCACCACTCGCTCACATTTTTCCAACCTCACGACCACATCAAAACACATAACCACAACACAAAAACATACGCCACCCACAAGACACTGTGTGGCTCCCATTCCATCCCCTCACCAGCCATGTCATCACTCTCACCCGCCTCCCAACTCCAAATTACATGTCCCCAATTTCCCAAAGCAAGTCCTGAAGCCTGGGACAGTACTCCTCAAAACACTCACCTCAAGTGCAGGTAGTTGCAGGTTGGTCGGTCCAAGAGTGTCATCCACCCTCAAAATCCCAAAATTTCTCATTGAGCCTACCAAATACTCCCAAATTTCTCTTTTGTCCCCACTACACTGGCAGGTATGTGGATCCGCATCCAACGTGATCATCGCTACACAACTACCTGTGGCCACGACAGCTCTGCACCTCTACCGTGCAAGGGTCACCGGGACAAGGTGAGCAGTCAAAACGCCAACATGGCCCATGTGTGTCCATAAGGGCGCGACACACCATCCATCCTTCGGCCCCCCTGCGAGGAACACAGCTGCATCAGCCCCAGCTGGCCAATGTGGTGAGCACTTGCTGCCACAACACACACTACCGCACACACAACCTCGGCCCTGGGGGGCACGGTCGCAGTGCGTGGCATCCCTACGGCCACGTCCCCTGCACCTCCCCATCATCCCCCAGTCCGACTACAGAACTGCAGCCCCCCCCCCCCCAGTGCTCACCCACACTTGACCACACCAAGGTCCAGTCAACAGCCATGCTCCACCAGGAGACCCACCCAGAAGACATGGTCCACACACCTCGGACACGCACAGCACCACGTTGACCCAAAGACCACAAAACTGCATCCCCATGATCCCGCGTCCCAAATATCAGCACAGTTGCCCCCACAACCAGTTGAAAGCTGTGTCTTGCTACCCTATTAATTTTATCACAGCCTCCAACACTTTGGTCTACACACCTGGATCAATAATGGCGTCACTGTACAGTGTCCACCATGACATTTCAAAATCCACCCTTAAATTTCCATCTAACCCACAGATTACCCATGCCAAACATTTTTCACATTTCACTAACGTCACCAAAGAAAGATGCTTTGCCATACACATGCCAGCCGAGCATGGCCCATATGCTCGGCTCGTTACACATCTCCCCATTCATCAACCCCATGGCTCTCTTCCCAACCCGAGAGTCCATAAATCATAATGGAGCATCTGTGGAAGGTCACTCACACCATCAGGTTCCACAGATGCCCCAATGGTTGTCTGGCAGGCTATCTCCATCCCTGTCCATTCGGTTTGACCCGCGTCCATAGACCAACCACCATGCCAGGTCACCACATGCTGGTTGGCTCAGAGTCTCTGGAGGAGGGTGCCAGGCCGCATGCCCGGGTGGTCACCACATCAGTCCCAAGTTGGCCGTCCGCAGTGCCACCACCAAAGCGCGACCCACAACACCTCCCCCTAGTGGTCCTCAATATTTGCCATCCCAGGCTTGAGAAACCACCTCGGACTCCCCTGGAGGTCTTAACCCCCACCAGGGTGCGGTGACCCTGCCGGCCCGAGCCACCGGCTCGGACGGCGCCCCGACGGACAAGGGACGCCACACTCCGCCAGACCCCCCGTGGGACCCAGGTCGTACCTCGACACCCAAGGCTGGACCCCACGTCCAAATCTCGCCATCACAGCCCCCCAGCTGGCTGTCATACCCAAATTTTGAAAGGGGCAACTTTTGCCCGAGGCCATCACCCATGACCTCTCCATGTCCAAATCCCGCAGCCTGGGGACCAATCCCCACCATGGCTGCTCCAAATCAATTTCCCATTATAATTTTATTTTAAATTTTCTTTTACAAATTTTCATTCCCACTGCCAAACCGCAGCTGCAGGGAACAACCTCTACCCCCGGTTGTTCTGCCCCTCCCTGCAGTTGATCCAAATTCCCTACAGGGACCAAATCTCCAGAAGCTCTATCTCCCGATCCTCCAAGATCCAAATCCAGCCCGGAGCCAACACACTCCCCCAACTGGTTGTCCAATTTTGGAGCCTCTGTTTCCAAATAGCAGTGTACGGTGAGCGTCCCCTCGGTCATTCCAACCACCTCCTCGGACCAACTCACCTCATCACCCAGGCTCCTTTGGGCCTGAACAAGCTCTACCTCCAAGGGACTGTCACAGGTCTCCAGCCGCTGGATCAAATCATCCTCATCATTTCCACAAATCATTCCTGGCCCCGCCAGGCTTTGATCAATATCCCCAATAAATACTCGGTCCGGCTCCATTGCACGGACCCCCAAAAACTATACCCCCTCTTGCTCCGCACCACCGCCCTGGTGCTGCACAATTCCAAATTCATCCCCCAGTTGGGGTGTTGTGACATCCACACGGTCCCGATAAACAACCAGGCCAGAATGTGGGAAACATTCCCCATTACAACTCTCACATCCCAAATTTCCTTCCCCATTCACCTGTGGGCACTCCCCGCTCACCTGTGGACACTCCACGTTTACCTGCAGGCATTCCCCATCTACCTGTGGACATTACCCGCTCACCTGTACACTTGCCACAATTGCCATTACCGGTGCAATTCCCTGCTCGTGAGCAACATGCACATCTGCATGGGCCGTACTCTCTCCCATTCCCAATTTAGCTTCCATCCCTTCGATCTGTTCTTTCAAGCCCTCCTTTAATCTATCCATTTGCCCCTCCATGTTTTTGGTTTGAGAATTAATTTTGTTCTCCAATTGCTCGTTCTGAGCATTCATTTCCCCTTTTAATCCATTAATTTGGTCACTCATATCCTTCAGTCCTTCCCTCCATTCATTCCCCTGGGAATCCATTTTGTTTTTCATTTCTCCCATCTCCTTACTCATTTTATTTTCCAGCCCATCAATTTTATCATTTATTCCCCGAATTTATGCAAGGTTTCGCTCACCGTTCTTTTCCATCCCTTCAATTTTTTCATTCAATTCCCGACTGGCTCGCTCACTCTGAGCATCCATTAATTCCTTTAAAAATTTAATTAGAGCCTGGTCGTCTCTAGGGGCCGTCCCACTTGTTCCCGGCTACCCGGTAGGGGAGGGGGGTAAGTTGGTGCTCGGAACGGGGGAGGTTCCAAGGCTCACCTCGACTCGACATCTAGTTCCCCTATTTCCGGCTCACTCCCGACGCTGACGGAGGCCTCGCTGCGTACCTCCATCTCGTCAATCTCCGACATCCGCCTTCCGGAAGATTGTTTCCCGCACGCGTATTTATTTTAATAATTCCAGTTACACAATTTAAATTTGACGAAGACGCGATATAGCGCTCCGTATGCCCAATTGAATATACAAATTTCTCCGCCTCGCCTATAAAAATTTTGCGTTCGAACGTCGGGCGCAATGTACGCCCGACCATGTCATGTCTCGCCGCGGACAAAAAAGTTGTCCGACGGGTTCGAATCCGACACTCCTGACACCACTTGTCACGCAACCGCGATTAACACCACAGTTGCGGATGGCCAATTGCGAGGCTTTAACTCCCGAGGCGAGAACTCAATAGCGGATTCCAAATCAAACACTTAAACTAAAGTTAAACGCGCGGAATGGCGGGACGGGACACAGCAAAGCTCCGCCACCTTATCTATTAAAATCCAACAGGAAACTGCGTTCAGATATATTCAGAAAATAATAATAATATAAGGATTTATTAACGGTTCGGAGAACAAAGAAATATGATGCTCTAAACCCCCTATATGGAGTACTCCCGCTCAACAGAGTTATTAAACAAACCACAGGGCAGACGACGAAATGAACAAAGAGGGTGTGTGTGTGTGGTGCGTTCTTAGCTCTGCTCGCTCGGGAGCGTGGCGTGGAGATCGTGCAGGCCTCGGATGGCTAGGCCCTGACACGTGGGCGGGAAGGGTCTCCCCGACGCGACTCGCTCGCCGACCCCAGTCCTCTCGCCCACAACTCTCAAACGCTCGCCCCGTCCGAAGGACCACGGTTTCTGGGGCTGTCGTCTCTGCCCGGCGCCTTGGAGATCGTGAATGGTTGGCGATGGTACGCAAGAGGCCACGAATGGAATACGGCCACCAATGGGGCGAACCTCGGCACGACAGCCGCCCACGCAAGCACGCGATTCAATCGCAGGGAAGATGGAGGGAACGAAGGCAGGAAAGAACTAGAGGGGAAAATGTCCAGTGCACTCTATCACGACTGAATCCTCTCAGCTCGCCCAAATGGCGTCTGCTCTGCCTCGTGTCCAACTCCGAACTCTCTTCCTCTCCTTCGTGTCGTCACTTCCCTCACGCACTGTCACGCCCTCTCGTGACGTCCATTCGTCCGCCCTTCCCCGTGACGTCAAAAGATCCACCCCCTTCTCATCGTGTCTCAGCAGGGTGCGTTTCGGTCGGTGTTGTTCCATTGATGTGAAAGGGAAGGGAATTAATTAATGTAGGTGCGCTAGGGGCATGAATTCCTACTGTCTAGGTGCGATGCCAAAAGGGACATTGGATTGACCACAGGAGTGGGAAAACACACAAAGTTACCCTTATCGCCCTAACTACTTAGCACTTCCTGTCCCCGTACAGGAAATATATACGCAATTATCCCGGCATACGCCTACACATACTAACTTAAAGGTACATAGTGGGTTCTAGCTATCGCGACATCCCGGAGCATTTTACCTACTCAGATCTACTCTGCTCTACATATTGCTCTACCAAATACATAACAGTATTTTCAGAAAAGAAAGCAAGTACCTATTTTGGGGGGGGGGGGGGCAGCGAGTGTCAAACCTGCATCCACTTTGACCCACAGAAGACCCCCTGAGAGCCCGATTTTTTCAATGCCGTGCACAAACGAGTTGATACATACCAAATATTATCTGTGCCAAGTTTGTTCACAATCCCATCAGCAATTTTGGAGATGAAGTTACAAGTGTTTATGGACTGGTGGACAGATGATGCGCCATCCCATGAGGTCTCCGGAACTACATTCCAGGTGTAAAGACAACACAACAGACATGTAAAGGTCCATATTCAAATTACATATGCAAAATGGTAGTACATTTACCTTCCCCCACTCCCCCTCCCTCCCAAACATTAATTATTTTTCTCTCTTTGTTTATCTATGTGTCTACAGAGAGGTTAAGTCTTGCAAAAAAATTGTAAGGCTCACTTGGCTGCATCTGAATGGGTTTGAGGGTAGAGGAATAGGAGCTGAAACCCGAGTCATATCCAGGTTCCTCCTGATGACCCTATTGCTGAATTTTGCCTTTTATTTGATTCTGTATTCCCACATAATAACATCATCCCAATGACACTGCTTTTCAGAAATTTGATCACATTTGCAACTCATCACTCCCAAAAACCAAATGTACGTAGCTCATGATCCATTGGCATCCGAGAGGAATTCAATCATTAAAAGTAAAGGCCATGGCTCATGAAAACCTGTATTGAAAACCTATTTTAAAAAAAGTTGAATAACTTTCACAAATTGAGAAAAAGTTCGCGTTAGTTATACCATATCATGTCACATCGAATTCCAGCTTGTCAACTAACCAATATGCAAAGCATTTGGAAGGTTTGTGGAAAAATAATAATAATTGATTCAAAATAAATAATTACCAGGAAAATAAATAATGCCACGCTTGGTCCTTCTGCTCAATGGAATTAACTAATTCCTTGACATCGACATGCTTTACGAAGACGTTTTGATTAATAGTCTGAATGAATGAATGAAAATGATCCTTCACATACACGGATTATTCTTACGACTCCTTACGGATCGCCAACTCGTAGTCAATCGCAAGCATCCGTAAATAACTCGCTGGTATCCGTAGATAACTCGTCACAACTCGCAACAACTTTTGACATGTCAAAAATCATCTTCCGTTATTTACGGATGCTTGCGATTGACTACGAGTTGGCGATCCGTAAGGACTCGTAAGAATAATCCGTGTATGTGAAGGCACCCTAATAGTCCATTGGCTTTTATTTGTGTCTCTGTGGGTAGATATTGAATTCCCTACTGGGTAGATATTGAGGCTTGAATAGAAGTTACTTATTTTTCTATAAAGGGCATCATACTCAAATTTAATACATTTTAAGACACTTACAAATGATATAATTAACACAAAAGGGTCTGACCCAGAAACAGTTTCCGACTATTCGAAAAGAAGGGCACGTCTGTCCCATGATTCCATGCAAGAAACGTCGGCATTATGATGTCATTGAATGGTTTCCAGGCACTCAGTGAGGAATGATTGAACTCGGCTGCTGGAACAAAACTTCCAAACAAGTTGTCAAAGGCTTTTCCAACTGCAAGCCATGGGGGGCAGCCAGGAAAAAAGAGTGGCTGTAAGTGAGCAAACAAATTCAAGGTTTTTCTTCTTAGCTTTACACTCTCCTGCTTTGCTAGTCAAGCCTGAAAAACAAAACAACAGAACCCAAACTGCATTGCAATCTGATAAGAGTATCTATTAAATCATATCAGATTTATAAACACCATGCACCTTAGGCAAACGGGAGAGCTTGGATTACCAGTTCTAAGCCCAAAAGCTTCTCTTGTGCATACAATCATGTTCATCCATTAGCTGCAAATGCAAACAAAATAAGCAGATTAAGATCCCTTCAACAACATAGGGTATGATTACTAATGCAGAACTCTGCTCAACGAGATAAAGCTACCTTTTGCCATAGGATTCCCCCGATGGAATGATGATATACGTACATACAGTATATACATATGCATAAGTTCCTTCTAAAAATGTAATATCATGAATATTACAAATGCATTTCAGCAAAATAAATGTTTGTATTCTGAGTGGTGGAAATAATGAGAACACAGCAACTCATGTACAGTCACTATCCTCAATTAAAACAAGCCCGTGGCTCTGCAGTGACGTGTGGTGATACGAGTGTAGTGATATATGTTGAGTCAGAAATTTTCACACTAGCCCCACGCAGGAATTTACTTCCCGTTTCTAAAATTGTTAGATGAGTTCATCTTCAATGCACTTTCACACACTTACATACACATACATACACTCGCATCCAGGGTCTGCCTAGCAGGCACGTAAGACATCGGCCATTATAAAGCTCGCAGTGTTAATGTGAGAAATCTCTGAGGATATCCCGGAGATGCAATAGCTCAGTGGGCTGTCACCGCGTAAGTGATGAGGTTCATGGGTTCGAGTCCCAGGTTGAGTCAGAATTTTTTCACACGAGCCCCCTGCAGGAATTTACTTCCTGTTTCTTAAATTGTTAGAAGAGTTCATCTTCAATGCACTTTCACACACTTACATACACATACATACACTCACATCCGGGGTCTGCATTGCAGGCACGTAAGACATCGGCCATTATAAAGCTCACAGTGTTAGTGTCAGAAATCTCTGAGGATATCCCGGAGACTCAATAGCTCAGTGGGCTGTCACCGCGTAATTGATGAGGTTCCTGGGTTCGAGTCCCGGGTTGAGTCAGAATTTTTTCACACTAGCCCCCACGCAGGAATTTACTTCCTGTTTCTTAAATATATCTGTGATATATAGATATGATACATAGTATGGTGCATCAAAATACACATTTCCAGCACGTTGATCTGTCTGGGTGCTAAAAGTGTTCCATTTCATGTTGTTACAACACATGCAAAATATTTTTTCAATCCGTGGTGACCTAGAGGTGCAACGGCCCATCAGCTTTTACGACTGAAGGGGGTTACCAGCAGTGTCGTGTAATCCGTGTATGCCAAGGTGGGTAGCCGATGAGCCACGGTTTACTTTCAATCAGTATGTTACATACTAATTTTCAATTTGCTGGAAATTTTTGCTAAATTTTGCTAAATTTTGCTGACATTTGCTAAATTTTCAATTTACTAATTTGCTGAACATACTAATTGAAAGTAAACCGTGGCTCGGCTACCCACCTTGGCATACACGGATTACACGACACTGCTGGTAACCCCCTTCAATCGTAAACGCTGATGTGCCGTTGCACCTCCAGATCACCACGGATTGCAAAAATATTTTGCAAGTGTAGTAACAACATGAAATGGAACACTTTTAGCACCCAGACAGATCAACGTGCTGGAAATGTGTATTTTGATGCACCCTAATACATAGATATGGAAAACTCCAGTTTCCCTTGACATCATTAACCGAGGAGTTTAAGGTGGTGAGAGTGCGGGAGTTCATGATGTTGTGGGATTCAAGTAATTCAGTGGTAAAGAATGCTCTCCCAGAGAAGACGGGAAGTCAGAAGTGAAATGCAAGAGCAGAGGTGGATGAGATGGAGGAGCAGTTGCAACAGGAGGAGGTCGTGGGGATGGTACAGACGGGAAGCTTGGCTTGAGATGGATGAAGCATGAGCGATGGGGAAAGGCATGTGTGAAAGAGAGGAGGAAGTTTATGGAGGCACGTCGAACGGTGTAGGTTGAGGTTGTGGGGGGTGGTTCATTTCAGCCTAAACAGGTAGTGACTGAGCATGGAAGAGAAATGGAGGTGTGTGTGTGTGTGTGTTTGTGTGTGTGTGCATGTGTGAGTGTGTGCATGCATGTGTTGCAGGAGTGGGTGTGGTTTTGCATGAATGTGTTTTTGTTTGAGTGGTGCATGTTGTAAGGGCAGGTAGTCAGTTGGTTAGGTGTGGGGTTTTTTTGGTGTGTGAGTGAGTGGGTGAGGGGCTGTGGATTCTAGGAGTGGAGGCGTTAGTGTGTCCCGTGAAGGGACAAAATGGGAGTTTGTTTCGTTTGATGGGAATGGGAATCAAAGAAGTTTGGTTTTGTTGTTGTCGTCTGTTCTTACTGGCTAGGGGTGGGGGTATGTACACATCCAGGTGTAAGAACAAACTATGAATGGCTGGGCAAAATGCATGAATGGTGAGACAAATCTCGAGAATGTCGACGATAATCTGCGAAGGTCGATGAAAATCCCGGAAATGGCAAGGCAAATCCCACGAATAGGAGTTCAAACTTTGCAAAGATTTCTTCCCTCTTGATATTGTGGTTGGGAATGCCAAAGTCAAAACCATGTGCCAGAGCGAACTTTTCCATGTCAGACAGTCTAAGGATAGGTTACTATGATTTTTAGTTGTGCGTCGACCATTTCCTCTTCTTCTTCTGCCATTGCATGGCTCTTTGCTGCCAACCCCGATTGTGCAGACCAGTACAATGCAGATATGTTCAAGATATTGAGCGGAGGTCAGAGTACGTTACTTCTACCTATGTTAGAAGCAACCTTCATCCGTTCCATGGACCCCACATTATGTCGTCAAAAGGAATTTGTACATTCTCTCATACTCTCATAACACGGAAAGAATAAAGGTATTTCCCCAACCGCTGTCCAAGGTAATAATGCAAATGATATGTCATCACTGACACCTCCGCTCCAGCCAATCGGAGCCAGGGACAGTGGTGACTGAGTCAACCAATGGGCGATCAGAACACCGACGATATCATAACTGAAGAACCAATCGGTGTCCCAGTTACTTAGACATGCTATAAATGCACTAATTCTCATCTCTAGGTCTCTTTGCTGTGAATCGCGTTGAAGAATACAGCACGAAACGCTTCGGTGTTATTGTCATTATGTCGTGTTTGTTTTCTTGTGTGAATATATATTTTCTTGTATGTTTATATATTTTCTTGTATGTATTTCTTGAGCTGTCCAGCGTGAGTTCCAATTTCCATCCAGGCTATAAAGTGTCTGCCTGGTGTTTCACAGGCAGAGAATTTCATTCATGCATGTACCGTCCCTCGGTTGGACGTTAAAAGTGAGTGTCTGGTGTGCTAGCATAAGTTAGTGGATGGTAAAAGCTGGCACCCTGGCCAAATTCCAAATTCCTGCACTCCCATGTCCTGTGTCAGAGTGGGGACTCCTCCAGGATTTTTACCCTAGCCAATAAACTGCTTCAGTAAAACCAACGCTCTGGACAGAGCATAGTACAAGAATTAATGAGTGTAAACATGAAAGAGCAAGTTAAACTTGTAATGATAAAATGTCCACATACAGGGTCATGGAATCACGACTCTGTGCTGATAGTTTTTTCTGAAACATAGCTTTATCTCCAGACAATGCTGACCAGCTATATTTCCTCCCAGAGGCAATTATATGAGCTAGAATTGCAACGGCTGAGCAAGAGCAAAACAATCTGATACATCAGCGATACTTTTTTAATTGCTCAATTTTGTTTCCTCGAAGAAGTTCATATTCACTGAACGTTAATAGCTTCGCCCGGCCATCAGATAATTGCATACACAAGCTTTTCTCCTTGCCTTGTATCAGAAGAGAGTTTGGCATGTTTTCAGGAAAACCTGTCTCCATGTTGAAACTCCGGCATGAGTACTTTTTAATCAGACCTGGAGTCAAGTTTCAAGAATCCAGTCCCAGGGCCACAGTTGTTTTCGGTGAACTTGCATACCAACTTGACGTGAACATGACCCTGCCTCAGCTTTTCTCCTGCACTATCTTTTGTTTCTTTCACTTGATTTAAATTCTCCTTTTAGGTACAATTTTTTTTTCCAATGATTCGAAGATGACTGAATTGAGCCATAGGCATAAAGACCCGGATGTAGATATTAGAGTCTGCGGTCCTGTAAAGTCTTCAGCCTCCAGAGTCGTTATGTTAAGAGACAAAAGGTCAGCCTTTGGGTATATGAACTCAAATATGATGCTTAGGGTGGTCCAAAAAACATCGATCTCTCCGATTTTGATGCTCTACTGGATTATTGTTAGAAATGGTCTAAAACATTCACCCACCAAATATTTTCGCTCAATTCCATCTAGAAACTCATACACACTTCAATTGAAATATGGCGTTTTTCACCAAATTTGGCTAAATGAGAACAATCCAATAGCAACCTAGGTGGAAAAAGTACATGCACTATTGTACTAAGCCATTTTGTGGTTCATGACTTTTTGCATGCGCTTGCGCCTGTGAGTGTGAAATCATCATGGTCGAAACATGTTTGACAATGCTTGAAACATGTTTGAAACATGTTCATACATGTCTGACTCGTGTTTCGACCATGAGGACTTCACAGGGGTATGTACCATCAATGACATTATTTAGGAAAAAAATATTTCTAAAGTCTTTGTCAGCCTCAACATGGACGATTTTCATTAAAATTGACCAAAATGACAAATTTATATGTTGAGTGTGTATGAGTTTATCGATGACTCAGATGCAAAATATTTTTTGGGTGAATGATTTAGACCATTTCTAACAATAATCCAATAGAGCATCAAAATCCAGATAAAAAAGTGATTTTCTTTGCATTTTTGGACCACCCGAATGATGCTGTCAACCATTATTCGATCGAAGAAATGATTTGCAATGTGATCAACTCAAAATTGACCGATTTTGCAGACATCCCCTTTGAACACCAAGACAGACACTAACTTGCCAGCAAGCTTCCGTATTGCATTTCTTGAGCAATTTTCTCAAGGCTTATTAGAACAGTTTAGTTTGAAGAAGGATATGCATGCTTTCGGGATCTACACTGGGAGCTCATTATGAAATCCAAAACAAGAAATTGATCTTGCTGAATATCCATCCATGGTTGTATCAATATCCCATTTTCTTGTGATCAGAAATAGAGAGCAAAGGAAAGCAATTGTCTTGTACAGTAAACAGTGAATGTCCTTCACATTCTATTACATACTCATAGAACGCCCATCAGAATGATGGGTTGGAACAGTTTATTCGAAGGTGAAGCCTTGTGAGCATGCCAAAGTCTGAAGCCTCGGCCTAGTGTCAGTTGCTGATATCTTCTTTATTTATGAGATATCTTACAGACGTAAATGAACACTCGTTTTACTCTAAGCGAGTTGGACATCACGTGCAGCAAATTTCACCTCCCTGGGCCTTGTATTTATTGTTATTTTACAAAAAAAAACAAAAAAAACCGCTTCTCTACACCACCCTTGAGGCTCGGTTTGCATGTCACCGTCTACAACTCCAATAGAAGAGACATAATTACTCTTTTATGGAAATGTTTTTCGACTTTGTTTTATCCTCAAAAATAGACGGTAGTGAGCACACGTTCATGTTAAAAGATTGGCCTCTGAAACCTACCCTTATGAAGGGGACAGACATCTGTACAACACACACAAACTGAAATTGTGTTTTATATGATAGAAGGAGTGGTGGTAGTTCGTGGGCAGCCTGTGGCTGCTGCTTGCATCATTTTCTGTAGCACGGCTGCTGCTGATGCAATACCTCTCTATAACCAGAAGCTGGTACTCATATTGCCGATCTCGGAAGGATGACATGCTGAGTCAACCCACCTGGTGTTAATTCAATGGCATGAAAGGGGTCAAACTCAGGACCCGAAGATCTCAAGCCAGTCACCTTAACGGTTAAGCCAACACCAGGCTTAAATATGGAGTTAAATGAGGATACAAAACAGGTTTTGTGAACCAAAAGGTGTTTTCATGTATCAATATTTTCTTGTTGATTGGGCATACCAGATGATAATCAGTCAACACTTCGCAGAAAAGTTCTCTCTCTCTCTCTGCCTCACCATCAGCCATGACATCTCCTGGGTAAATCATAGAGCAAAACTGTCCTCCAAAGCTAGCCGCAGAGTGGGCATCCTCCATCATTCAAAGTCTTTCCTTGAAAAATCTGAGCTACTCAGCCTACAAGGTCTCCACTATGGGCTTCCACCCTAACATCACATCTTTCTCACCTAGATTATGTGGTATCTAAAGCTTTCATCATTATTGTCATCTCGCATATTGAAGCATATAAGAACAAGGCTTTTGCAAACACTCGCTGACACGCCTCTGTTTTTATAAGTAACTTCAAGTGTAGCTCCTTCTGCACACTCTCAACCCTCCAACCCTTCCCAGCTCCTCCAAGAATCATGTGTTCTTGCAGTAAACCCTCTTGATTAAACCCCCAAAATCAAGGCTTACTCCCCACCTCCGTTCCTTTGTACCTCGTTCCACCCATTTGTGTTAAAGTTTGATTTCTCGAAAATTCTTCATCTTCTTGCCGATGTTGTTGAGAATGTGACAAATTGATTTGTGTGGTATCAGAGAATATGGAACTAAAATTGAATGAAGCAGTGATTGACACACAATATATCTCAGGGCACACTGAAGAATAACGGTATGTCATGCTTCTGCGCAGGACGTGTATTTTATAAATTTAGCTTCATATTTGGGTTTTTCTGGTAATTCATTGAGCTGGCTGTATGTTCAAGAGGTACGCACACTCATCTCTAAGCTATCTAGTCTAGGTTTGAATCCCGAGCCAGCTATAAACTGCCATAACAGTGTTTCACAGGCAAGATGATTCATCAGTGTGTGTGCCGTCCCTCTGTCGGCGGATTTAGTTGGTGGACGTCAAAGATCCTATGGTGTCCTTAGTGAAGAGGAGGTGAACTATCGGTGGCACCATGAACAAATTACAAATTCCTGCCCGAACCAGCAGAGGGCACGGCAACAGCGGCACAGCCACGCGCTCTGCCAATGATGCCACCCCGCATCCTTGCGCCTCCTATGTAATGAGAAATTAAAGTTCTGCCCCTTCAGTCGCTCCATTGATCTCCTTCTTCCCAAAGCCCATTCATCCTCCAAGTGTCCATGGACAAAGCATTATTTTGCCGATTGCAGGTGCACATGAAACGTGTTTACCTCTACCCTGCCCTTTCCACTATGTTCTTAGTCCCTTATTTTCTGGACTGTTCTGTATTCTAGCTCTTCCACGAGCCTGGACTTTGTACACGCAAAAAAATAAAATAATGAGATTTGAACCCAGGATTACAGCATCGTAAGCTCTGCGCACAGCTGGAAATACCAGAGAGTCCAGTGAGCACGGCATTATTTCTGAGCACAATCAAACTATTATTGATGGAAACCGAATTTAACCAACACACATAGGACTTCACAATGATATCTTAAGCAATGATCATTTCAATTACATTCCCAGTAATATATGTTTCCTTATTATCAATCCGTTGTTCGTATCTGCTTTTACTCAAAACTCGGCAAATCTTTGGCTTTGCTGTCAGTTCTAATTCCTTCTCCACATCCGGTGCATGCATTTCAAGGTAGAGGCAATGGAGGTACGAACTCACAACAAATTCTCACCTCCATTCCATACACAGTGAAACAAAAAGCGATTTCTTCTTTTGTATACAAGATCGAGGCTCGTATAAGAGCTAGCATCAATCACAAAAAACAGCAACGAACGGACACACAAAACATACAAAAAAGGGAGCGGGAGACAAGATGGGGAGAGAGAGGGAAGCACACAAGAACAACAGCGGAGAACAGGGACAATGGAAGATCTGTGGGAGGGTGAGGGCTTGGGGGAGGAGGCATAGGAAGGAGGGGGGGGGGAGTATAAAACACATGGACACTGCTGGAACTTCCAGGGAAGAATTTTTTTTATTTTTATGATTTACTCGACCTGCCGGTTGGATTGCGCATCCTGGGAGGAAAAATGCATTTTAAAAGAGCAAATGGAACTTCAGTGAGTTTCCTCCTAATTTGATTTGAGGCAACAACATCTTGTCAATCGTTGAGCGAAACATCTGTGACATCATTATTGTCTCTTTGAATCCATGGATGGCTATGAAACAAAGTGTTCAACGCAAGAGCTTGAGACATCGGCTGCTGCCTCCACTGATGGGGATGAAAAAGCAGCAAGCTCTAAAAAGACAGGGGATTAGAAAATCCATCCCGTTGCTTGTTCTCAACAAATGGGAGCCAAATTCTGAAGTTCACCAATTTCTCACGCTTGGCTCACTTTCCCCTTTTCCAATTGGTGGATGTGTTTACTGATCTACTGAAGGGCCTGCATGGCTATGTCGTTTTGCTTTGCTTACACAAATTATCTTTGTTGCGGAGCCGCGTGCTGCCATGCACTTGTGCCTTTTCCACCAGAGCCGGCATTATCTGCACCAGATGCAAAGTACAGTGGCCATGAGGATTACCACCTGCCTTTCCAAAGATATAGCTAGGTATATTAGATGAAACCAGATATTTTCTGAAAATTTGCTGGTGTGTGCCCCGGTTTAGAATAGGTACACAGTATCCCTGGGTGTCGTAAGAGGCGACTAAAGGGTTTGTGTCAGGAAGGGCATCCGGCCATAAAAAACTGCCTCAAAAAGGGAACCATAATGATTGTCATGGGGCCCAAAGGTTAACCCCCGCTCCAGCAGGGAAAATAGCCTTAAAAAATTTTTTTTTAAATCTTTTCTGAATTTTTTTTTTTTTTTTTTACATCTTATGTAATTTGGACTTCCTCAAGAGCCAATTATTTATGTATAATTTTGAATGAACATCCAGACTCATGGAAAGGGGAGATTTATTTAATATCTATGCAAACATGGCAGTATTTTTGACCTCTTCCTACCCTTTGTGCACACCTTCGGACCCTCACCCTCAACCTGATTCTCTGCCTCCACCTGTTCCCCACTGCATATGTAATAAATAGATAGCCCATTACAACAAAATACAAGTTTTCTAAAGCCACTATTACAACTATAAAACCATGACTATTAATGAGCAGCAGTATGCAGATTAATTACGCCGACTTTGGGAGGGGATTTTAAAAAAATCACCACGAAAAGCTCACTAGAGGTGTCGACCTTAATCAGGATAAACCACCTGCACATTCCACACAAGTTGCACTTGATGCTGTGAATGATTGTGGCTTCTAAATGAACTGCATTCCGCTTCTCCATGTGATATAGTATCCTCAGACATCTACTTATTTCCAAGACTGATATCTGATGTCTGGGGAAAGACATTTGGCTCTGATGATGCCATCATCACTCCAATGGAGAGGTTTTGTGGGGGCAGGATGGACATTGCTTTCCTGATGGTCTAGCGATGTTGGAGAGACGTTGGACAATGTACATTGCAATCGAGGGGGATTATGTTGAAAAATAAAATTCTAAACTTTTCTGATGGAAGGTTCTTTCATAATGCTGCCACTTTCTGATGGAGTCGGTCAGGTCGGTCTTTTGGGACTGCCACTGATAACATGTAACCCAATGCTGCCTGTCGCATGGTCAGGTTGTAGGCGACTAAACTGACACAACTCACTGGCTTGCTAGTGAGAAGGGTGACTGTGACACACAGCCAGGACGAAACATAACACCTGGAAAAGGGCGGATGAGCTTCTGTAGGAAGCCAACGGCCATACAGCAAGGAGACGGTGTTTCCTAAAAACACCCATCTGGTTTACTTGTCTGATCAAGTCATAGCAAAGACTTTAAAATGGTATATGCTGCTTACTTTTTTTTTTTTTGTATACAGGATCGAGGCTCTTTAAAGAGCTAACATTTATCACACACAAAAAAATCAAACAGACACACAAAACATACAATAAGGGGAGCGGTAGACAAGATGGGGAGAGAAGGGGAAGCACAAACGCAACATTTGAGAGCAGGAACATCAGGGGATCTGTGGGAGGAAAGGGGCTTGGGGGGAGGAGGCGTGGGAAGTGGGGGGGGGGGTGGGGGGTGGGAGAAGTATAAAACACAAGGACACTGCAAGGACTTCCAGGAAAGAAGTCGGTATTTCACAAAAGTGGATCTGGGGTGAAATTAGCGGGGGTAGAAAATATCAATGTTTTGGATGGGGGAGGATAAGAGATGGTGGTGAACAGCTGTTTTAAAGACCTAGAGGGAGGAGTGGGATTGAAGAGAGTGAGGGAGTTTGTTCCAGAGGCGAGAGAAAAGAGGAATGAAGGAGTGAAGGTGAGCAGAGAGTCTTGATTTTGGCAGTTTAACCATAAGAGGGATGCAGGCAGATCTTGTGCGACCTGTAGGAATTTTTGGGGGACAGAGCCCAGAGAGAGTTGGGGGAGCAAGGTCGGAGAGGAGTCGTTAGAAGACAGAAAGACCACCAACCTGCCTGTGGTGAGTAAGTGAAAGGCCCTCTGAGTTGGCTTCATCGCAGGAGATTCCAATGATTCTGAAAGCTTTGGTTTCAACAGCGTGAAGACGAGCTAGGTGTGAGGCAGGAGCACCGGCCCAGAGGGGAGAACAGTATTCCATTGAGCTGCGGATGAAAGCCTTGTATGTGGTGAGGAGCTCAGGTGTGCCAAGGAAGGACTTCGCATGATTGAGGATCCCCAGTCGGCGACTGGCTTTGGAGGCCAGATTGGAAATGTGGTTTTCCAAAGAAATATCATGGCAGATAGTGAGACCCAAAAGCTTGAGTCACAGAACTTCTTGGAGAGGATTGTTCAAAAAGTAGATGGGAGGGTTGTCCAGTCGGTCTTTTCGGAGAGACAAAGTAAAAGTGTGAGATTTGTCAGGATTGATAGACATGTTCCACTTGTTTGACCAGTCTGATTTTGTCCAGGTCTGCAGAGAGCGAGGAGGCTGCAGACTGCCGATCTGAGGGATGAGGAATGGAGTGGCAGAGAGTGGAGTCATCAGCAAAGAGGTAGAGAGGATTTTCAAGAGAGTCAGAGAAATCATTGATGAAGACCAGAAAAAGCACGGGGGCCAGAACACTGCCTTGGGGAACTCCAGCCTGAACAGCAAGGGGAGATGAGAGAATCCCATTCAGGGCCACACATTGACTATGACATGCGTGCGTGGAGATTTCCATGGATACCACAGGAGGAGACTTTGGTGAGCAGAGCGGGGTGCCAGACCGTATCGAAGACACGTGATATGTCAAGGGAGACAGCTCTAATTTCCTGTTTGGCATTGAGGACCCCCATCCATTGTTGAGACAGCAGACGCAGCATGTCCAAAGTAGAGTGACCTGGTGTGAAACCAACTTGATGGTCAGAGATCAAGCAATTGGAAAAGAGGAAAGATTTGATATCCGAAGCAATGATGGATTCAATGACTTTGCTGATAATTGGGAGAAGGCTGATTGGTCTGTAGTTGCAAGGATCTGTTTTTGCACCTTTTTTGTGTAAAGCGGTGATGTTGGCTGATTTCCAAGCTGAAGGCAGATTACCTTGAGCAAAAGAGAGGGTGCAGAGAACAGAGAGAGAGGGAGTGAAAGAGCAGCAGAGCAGGATTTTAGGACCCGTGGGCTGATGCCGTCAGGTCCAGTTGCAAAATCAGAGTCGAGGGTTGATATAAACTTCTCCACCTTGTCAGGATAAAAGGACACAGAGTCCAGGAGCAGCTGGGTACGACTGGGTACGGTGGGTACAGAGAGGGATGGGTTTGGGACACAAGATTTAGAGGCAAACACAGAGTTGAGGCATTCAGCTTTTTCACGAGCGGAGTCAGCTGTGTAGCCGTTTGAGGTGAGGTAGGGGATGGAGGGGGAACAAACACCATAAACAGATTTGACCAGATGCCACCAGGATTTGGAAGAGGGAGACAGGAAGGGTGGATGATCCTGAAACTTGCTTGAAACGGACTTGCTTGAAAAGGATAGAGCACGGAGAATCCCCTTTCATTGACATCCATGGGGAGGAGGAAATTCCTCTTGAGGAAATGCCCCACTGATTACGGTGAGAAAAGTGGCGCCATTGTTATGCCGTAACTGGTACCCAGAGTTTCCTGGGAAGTGACGTTAGTGACAGACGGCACTTACACCAAGCTCATTGCCTGGGTTAAGTGTTTGTCTTGTCAGTATGTCCTTGTTCGTGTGTGAGTGTGTGTCACACCTCTATTTCTAGCCTGGGCCAAAGAATAAAAAATAAAAAAGTTAGCCAGTCTCGACAGAAACTTATGGCACCCACATATATATATATATATATATATATATATATATATATATATATATAGATATATATATATATATATAAATATATATATATATATATATATATATATATATATATATATATATATATATATATATATATATATATATATATATATATATATATATAATCGTTAGATTAAATAAGACGTGGACGTAGCTTCAGAACGTCGATCTTTAAAAATTAAAGATCGACGTCCTGAAGCTACGTCCGCGTCTTATTTAATACGATTATTTATTCAATACAAATGAGACGCCCTGCTCGTACTTTGGAGTTTCTACTATTTCTTACAGTTATATATATATATATATATATATTTACGGTTTTTAGAACCTTCACATGTAAATTTAGTAGTAAATTCCCTTATAAATAACCCCTGTGTACATTTCCCCTTAATTGGCTGTTAAATGAAATAATTGCACCTTAGTTAGTCCACATTGCAACACGTAGCAAATCATAGGCCCCTTTCGTAGTTATATCATTATTATGTGTTTCAGGTAAGGCTGTGTTTCCAATATTTGACTCTGCGTTGCATCAAATCAAATAAGATAGGATCCCTTGCGACATCCCCATGGCCTCCTAAAAACGCCAGTACGACGGCGTTCGCCGCTACTGCTTTGGGCGGTTTTCATTCGCATCATTTTCCCCGCAAGTCTCCATTGCACACGAGGCCAAGAGGAGGGGAGGAGCCGTAGGATCACGGGTGTGGCCCACCCTCGTCACCAAAGGTGGAACCAAAGAGCCCGTGCCAGCCAACCAGCGCCGAGGTGAGCAAACCGGTAGGCGTGGCATCGGAGTTGGTGGGCTTCAGCGACCATGCGCGATATAAGCGCGCGTGCAAGGCCTTTTTCAAAGAGATGCGTGATCCAGCTGAACCGGAGAAGAGAGAAAGACGTGAGGGGGTGCTGATATTGCGGCAATAAACCGAGACCCTCTAGGGCCCTATTGTCGCCGGTTTTGAAAGACGCGGAGCTGCCGGCTGCTGTTCGCTCCGAGCCCGGAGCGTGAACTTGGAGCGTGAACCTCAACGCTAACCGCTGCCTGGATCCTTCTCTCCCTGACGCATCCTTACCATCGGCCTGGACCGTTCGCTCCCTGAGCCATTCCTGCCTGCAATTCCCCATTCGTGTACATGAGGTTGTGCTGTCTTGGTTGTCTGGGGTTCCATAAGTAAGCTTGTAGAAGGATTGCGCTGTGTCTTCTTCTCTGTATATTACTTTCGTTTCCTCCTCTTTCTTTAGTCTTGTATAATTAGTAATAAATACCTATTTTTTTTTTGCGGCCCGGGCGGGAGTATTTCTTCGCTGACGGCCGGTGGTAATACTTAGGGATTAAGACTAATTGGGCTTACGACACAACGTACCATCGGCCGGAAGTGACGTCATACCCCCAGGAACGGAGACGGCCAGCTTAACAAGACAAGGGGTTAACCCCCCCCCCCCCCTTGCTAAGGAGAGTGCCGTCGCCCGATCCCCATAACAATATATATATATATATATATATATAATTATATATATATATATATATATATATATATATATATATATATATATACCTGTGTGGAGGTTGAAAGAGGTGACAGTAAGGGAGGCATTAAAAGAGAGGCTGAGTAGGGTTGAGGATGATGTGGTTGAGCTTGAACGTGGTTGGATGTCAATGAAAGATAGTCTGTTGGAGCCGTTGGTGAGGTATGTGGATGGACAAAAGGACCACCGAGGCACTCGGAAACATGGTGGTGGGATGAGGAAGTTGGAAAGAGGATTGACGAGAAGAGGAAGAAGTTCAAGGAGTGGCAGAAGGCGAAGGGTACGGGAGCAGAAAAAGCAGCGCATGAAAGTTATAAGGCAGCCAGGAAGGCTGCAAAGAAAGAGGTAGCAAAGGCGCAGGAGGCATGTAGGAAAATGTTCAGAGAAAGCTTGGATTCGGAAGAGGGTCAGAGAGCGGTATTCAGGATTGCAAAGCAGATAGCGAAAGAGAGGTGTGATGTGATGGGGGTGAGCTGCTTGAAGGATGAAATGGGACAAATCGTTGTGGACCCAGATGGAATTAAAGGAATATGGAAAAGATATATGGAAATGCTGTTGAATAAAGAGAATGAACGGGATGGCAACATAGAGAGTAACCCAGTTTTAGGACCGGCAGAGAAGATAACTGAGAAGGAAGTTGAGAAAGCGATAAAAGCAATGAAGAGTAGAAAAGCGGGAGGGCCGACGGGAGTTGTGGGAGATATGTTGAAGGCAGCAGGAAGTTGGGGTGTGAAGAGAATGATAGAGATCTGTAATCTGGTGGTGAAAGAAGACTGCATTCCAGTAGATTGGGAACTGAGTACCCTCATCCCGCTATACAAGGGGAAAGGTGACCCTCTGGAGTTTGGCTCGTACCGGGCGATAAAGTTATTGGAGCATGGAATGAAGGTATTGGAAAGGGTGTTGGAGAGGAGGAGAAGGAAGAAGGTGAAGATCGACGAAATGCAGTTTGGATTTATGCCAGGAAGAGGAACGACAGACGCGCTCTTTATTGTGAGGCAGTTGCAGGAGAAGTACATGGAGAAGAGGAAGAAGTTGTTTCTTGGGTTTGTTGATCTGGAGAAAGCATTCGATAGGGTTCCACGCAAAGTATTGACATGGGCAATGAGGAAGTTAGGAGTGGAGGAATGGTTGATCAGCGTCGTGATGGCAATATACAAAAGAGCGTGCACACCTGTAAGGATGAAGGACGGGAACAGTGGTGAGTTTGAAGTGAAGGTGGGAGTGCATCAGGGGTCGGTACCAAGTCCACTACTATTTGTAGCTGTGATGGAGGTGCTGGCTCAGAACGTAAAGGAGGGTTTACCGTGGGAGTTGTTGTATGCAGATGATCTGGTGTTGATTGTGGAAAGTATGGATGGACTGAAGGAAAAGATGAACAAGTGAAAGGAATGTATGGAGACAAAAGGTCTGAAGGTGAATATAGGAAAGACGAAGGTGATGGCAAGTGGTAAAGCATCTGGTGAGGTGGAAAGAACTGGGAAGTGGCCATGTGCTGTGTGCAGGAAGGGTGTCGGAGTGAACTCCATTCAATGTACAATGTGCGCTGAGTGGGTTCATCAAAAATGTAGTGGTCTGAGAGGGTCATTAACCAGTGTGGCAGCTACATTCAAATGTAAGGTGTGCACAGAGGGAGCTGCAGATGGAGGAAATGTTGAGTTGGATCTTGGAGACGGCGTGAAGCTGGAAGGTGTGAAAACATTTTGCTACCTCGGAGACATGCTGAATGGAGAAGGTGGATCAGACTCGGCAACGGTTGCAAGAGTGAGATGTGCATGGAAGAAGTTTCGCGAACTGAGTGGCGTGCTGATGAGGAGGGGAGTGTCATTGAATCTGAAGGGAAAGGTGTATGCTGCATGTGTGAGAAGTGTTATGATTTATGGGAGTGAGACATGGGTAATGAATGTCGAGTAGAGCAGCAACGAAGGCTGGAAAGGGTGGAAATGCGAATGGTTCAGTGGATGTGTTGAGTATCGTTGAGAGAGAGGAAGACAAATGATGAATTGCGAAAGAAGATGGGAATAGAGCCTGTGATTGATGCTGTGAAGAGGAACAGGTTGAGATGGTTTGGTCATGTTTTGAGGAAGGATGAAAGTGAATGGTTGAGAAGAGTGATGGAAATGAATGTAGAAGGAAGTAGAGGACGTGGAAGACCGAGAAAGACTTGGCTAAAGTTGGTGGAAGAAGAAATGCGGGCAAGGGGTTAACAAGGAGAGATGCAGAAAATAGGGCAAAATGGAGAAGATTGTCATGGGGACCGCAAGGCTAACCCCCGCTCTTGCAGGGAAAATGGCCTTAAAATGCATGTTGTTGTTGTTTGTTGTGTGTGTGTATATATATATATATATATATATATATATATATGAATGATCGTTTTAAGGCCATTTTCCCCGCTAGAGCAGGGGTTAGCCTTGCGGGCCCCATGACAATCATGGTTCCCTGTTTGAGGCAGTTTTTTATGGCCGGATGCCCTTCCTGACGCCAACCCTTGGTCGCCTCTTACGAAGCGCAGGGATACGGTGTACGTATTCTAAACCGGGGTACACACCAGGACTATATATATATATTGTCGCACAACCGCCGAAATTAATATCAGGCTTTATATCTTTGGTGTATCAATTAATTAATATCGCACAACCGGTCGTGACGGCTTTAACCCCTGAGGTGAAAACTCAATGGCGGATTCCGAAACCAAAGCTACCCAAGCGCGCGGGATGGAGGGGAGCGGCGAGAGCCCCTTCAGGCTTACCTGTTCACCCGGAAAACTGCGTTCAGGTATATGTACAAAAATAATGCAAGGGTTTATTCAAATAAAAGCAGGGACAGGAAAATACGTGCCGATAATAAAATAAGGTAGCTAAATTGGGGTCCCACACACTGACAGATTTCAGAGACAAGATGAGGGGATATTAATTTTTAAAAAGAACACGTTCGTCATGTAAAATGTATGCGGCGTGCGGTCTTATCTGTCTTTGTCGTCTTGTCTTGGCCGCCATCCAACACCGCTCCGTTCGGCCACGATGTACCCACGAGGCCTCGCTCCAAGTTTCACAAGCCCCGATCGCACACCACGAGGTCCCTAGCTCCAAGTGCCAGAAGGCCTCGCTCCAAGCGCCACTCGTCCGACGCAGGCCAGCGGCTCCACACAAGGTCCCACAGCAGGACAGCGAGCTCCATTCAGGGTCGATCTCCACACGAAGCATGAAAATACAGGAACGGAGAGAATGCAGGTGTGACTGCATGTTCCTTCCAACTCGCTTGTCAAAACCCAACTCGCACCGGGACTCAACTCTGCGCACCAAAAGTCCAACTCACAACTGCCCGAAATGGCGTTCGGCGCTCGTTAATACGGATCTGCGCGCTGAGTTCCGCATGCTCTTTTTATAGCCTTGGCCAGTGACGTCAGCCCTGGTACGCTGCCAACCAATCAGAGCTTCGTAACTTCCCGTTCTCTGTCGACCCGCTTCGCGCCTCCCACGTCCATTCGCGCCAAACGAGCACAGCCCTCCTGGGCGTGGTACTCAAGGTGGATAGGCGTGTCCGGAGGTGTAGGTGGCGGAGGCCATTATCGGCGGTGTCCTGGCCTGGTTTCTTCCTAAGTCTTGTCAGGGGGGAGGGCGTCATTTAGTGTTGTACTAAAGGTCCTAACTAATGTCAAAGTGGTGTGCAGTGCCAAAAGGGACAAAGTTTTGGCTAAACAGGTGAGGACACACAGGGGCTCATTCTTAATCCCTGCACTACCAATCACTCCAACCTCCTGGTAGATTCACAAGTAAACATCTTAACCGACAAACGCCTACACATGAACTTATTGCAGGGTAGTTTTCCTTACCGCGACATCTCGAAGCATGTTACCTATTCAGCTCTATTCTGCTCTACATATCACTACCTGCCAGACATAACAATATATATATATATATATAAATAATTTTGAAAATATACATATATATTATATATATATATATATATATGTATATATATATATATATATATATATATATATATATATATATATATAATTTTTTTTTTTTAAAGCCGCAGCCGACCAACGATTTGTGCTAAGCACTATTTTACCGATGTTAAATCAAAGAGGAAAGATCAGACCTCGCCTTGGGCTTCTATTGTGTTTGAGTAAAGAAATGGAATTGGCAAAAGGTACAGAATTTCATATAATTGGGTGAAATGTAATACCCTATTATGCCGAACTCTCGCAACGAATTGGCAAAATAATGCTTGGTGCACATATTGGTGGGGGATACAAACCGATGTGCACCATTCGTAGCTTTATTACTAAATTAAAAGACGAAATTCCAATTGGGGATAAATCCACGGTGGTATATTGCACTGCCTGCAAGGATTACGGTAAATCATATATCGGTGAAACCGGGAGAAATTTGGAATTAAGATAGGATGAACATAAGAGGGCAATGTGGCTGGGTTGGGCAGGACAATTCGCATAACTGTCGGGATGATAAACCAAAGTTCCACTCGCTTTGGTTTATCATCGCGACAGTCTTCCAGTTGAAAGAATCATTCAAAGAAAGTTTTAAATTCTGTAATGCGATACAGAAACTGCTTCTGTCTTCTCTCAACCACCGCCACTCACATTCAAACATGACAAAAGCTTACAAAGTTTTCTGGTTGAGGGAACATTACCCTACAATCTCCCACCGGGAACGTTTTAGATGCTCTCGTAGTCATTGCAACAATTGTAATTTCAACGACGACAAAAATGTCAGGCCAAAATTACAGCGTCAACATTACTGGACATTTTACCTCTCGTACTACGTACGTATTCCATGCTCACATCTGTAATAAACGTTATGTCAGTGAAACTGGGTAATAGCTTGGAGTCCATTTCCGCAAGCATCTCGACTATGTTGAAACCACCAATAATGACACGGCCAAATCAGACAGTCACCCATCATTTTATCCTTGTAGGACATTCCATCCGTCACAACTCTGCAGGTCATTTGATGCTCTTCCATGGAGCGGCTCCCGGAAACTCAAAAAATAAAAACAGTCTTTAGTATTTAAATTAGGAAAATCAGTAGCAAATGGCTTAAATAAAAGCTTTTCTTTCTGTTAGTAAAATATCAATCATTATTCATTGTTTACCCTCTTTTCATCAGTCTTTCAAAGCTGACATACAACCACAAACAGTCACAGGGCCTCCCCCATGTTTAACAGTAGGGTGCAAACATCGCATAGAGTGATGTTCTCCAGGCCTTTGGCGTTCAGACTGGTTCATACCTCCTAAAGGTTCAAACTTCGATTCATCAGATCAGAGTACCCGATTACATTGTTCAATCACCCAATCTTGGAGTTACCTTGAAAATTTCAGTCTTTTCACCTTATTCTGTGGTCTCAGCAGTGGTTCTTTGCTTTAACTCTGCCATGGAGACCTGCTGCAATCAGCCTTCTGCACACAGTGTTGCATGAGATGCTAATGTTCAGGCCTGCTCTCATTTTATTCGTCGGCTGATGACTTGATTTTCTTCCATCGTGTAAGCTGAGCAACCTCAACTGCTTGCCTTGCATTGTAGAGTTTCTTCTGAGTCTTCCTGACATTTTATTGTCTTGTCCCGAGACAGTTTCCTTGAGACTCGAACAATTGTAGGAGATCTCCAGCTTTTCTATTATTTTCTTGAGTGTACCCTTCTTCTCGCAGAGTTTTGATCTTCGCACACTGTTATGTTGAAAGTTACATCCATGGTGCTGTTCTAAACCATTCATAAACTTTCAAGCAAGAAAAGAAGCTAAGGAAAACTAATTTCACATATTTACTAATTTGTGGATAGGTGAAATTAGTTTTCATTAGCTTGTTACCACCTGGTGTTGGCCTCATGGTTAGGTTGGCGGGCTTGGGATCCTCAGGTCCTGAGCTTGAATCCCGTTGAATTAACGCCAGGTGGGCTTGACTCTGCCTGTCATCCTTCTGAGGTCGGCAAAATGAGCACCAGATAACTGGTCATAGAGAGGCAGTGCATCAGCGGCCTACGCGCCCACTGAAAGATGATGCGACCAGCAGTCGGGTGGCTGCACATGATCCACCCCATCAGCTTGCTTTTATTGTGGTTTATTGAAATTCACATTAATGTAACTGGTGCTGATTACGTCAATAATTTGTTACTATTTACTGCACAAAAATCCACAAACTGTTTCTTGCATATTTTCTTTGAGGTAAGAGGATATTACCAGCACATGATAATTTAATGTACAGCAAAAATAAAGCTTTTTCAATTTAATAATTTGATTTCTACTAAAAGGACCTGTTCCCATAGGGAGCGGTCAAGGGGAGGTACAAGGTTTGGGGGAAATTAGGTTATTATCTTCATTGTTGCCAATTATTACCCCGGGCACATGAAGCAAAAAGCGGGGTAAGCAATTGGTTCATGTCCATCAGTCGGTCTGTCTGTAAATGTCAGTTTACATTTACATTTACATACACAAGGAATATCGTATTTAAATGTAATGTTATATTTTGAACATTAATCGGAACATGAATTGGAAAACAAAACTGCCGTTTAACCGTACTTTGACTCTGAATTCATCCCGATCCCACATGCGCAGAGACGAGTTAGATAATTTTGAAGCGGTGAAGCCGCTTCAACATTTGCCTATGTCTGTCCGTCCATCAAAAATGAAGGAGAACCTTTCTTACCCACCGTGTTTAAATCCAAAGGGTTATAAAGGGAAATTCTAAAGGGTTCTAAACGGTAATTCTAAAGGGTTCATTTGTTTCAAGACTTTGCCTATTTCATACTAAAAATTCCAAACTAATCTGCTTACTTCGGACACAGTGTGATTTTTTTTTTTACTCTGTCTGCCTGCCTGGCAGTAAAACAAAAAATTGAAAATCATTCCAATCAGGAATCTTACTGTTTTAAGGACATTATAAAGGACACAAACAACAGCAGACACGTATAACTAATGTAACATGTTAGATAGGGTGATGTAATCGACACTGCATCAAAGGCGGTAAATTCTGGAATTAATTTATTCATAGGCCCTGTACAATCTTTATTTTGTTTAAATTGAATTCCATACTTGAACACTATAACACAAATCGTCTTCTTTGCGCTTTGTAGGATTATAATCCATAATCTAGCCACCTTGGTAATTCATTAGGTGAGAGTGGATTGATTCCCTCCATTTTCACGAGAGATGTGGGTGGGTCTTTGTTTTTCATCTGTAGGTTGACTGCTCGGCGTTTTCACGTGGTACATGCTTGGGAGCCTCGATGGTACGCATGCCTGTCTGCGCTGTCACTGAATATTCGCCAATAAGTGATTAAACCGGTTCGCCAGCTGAGCGGGTGTGTAGCATTGAGATTCTCTTGTGTGTACTATGTGCAAACGTCGTTACAGCTGTGGAGGGACTCTGGGAAGAGTTTGAAACAGCAAAAGGGCCGACCTTGTGTACCCTACATGGTTGCAGTCATGCAGCTTTCTTCCGCTAGAAGAGCATGGGAGGAGTCGATATATACATATATATTGCTGGCAAAGCAGTTTCTTAGCAAGCGTTACACTGGGTGGTTTGCCATTGCCTTCCCAGCGTTGTTTGTTCATGCTACCGAAGAATTATAATCATAGTAAAAAGATAGGAATTTAAGAAATCCATGTCCAGGAATGAGCAGTGCAGGCTAATAAATGGCATGCCATCAAACAGTAAACAACCACAAATTTATCTGTCAACTTGATGAGTATAACAGACAGAAATGTGCGGGTAAAGAAAGAAACTCCGAATTTGTATGCACACAACCACAGAAAGACATCAATTACAATGGAGAATATTGACCGCTCGTGTGTAAAGTTGATGTAAATGACAAAAAGCCTCAAACAAATTGAGACATCAATCTCCAGATGGATTTGATCGTAAAGGCAATTATTATTATAGTCACTTTGGTGGCATTGATGTGAAAAGTCTAATAAAACCCTATTTCATGTGACAGAATGTGAACGTTTCCTGTGCAATGCAATGACTGCCAAAAATTATTAAACGAGTGAGGAATTAAATCTTATGTGAAAAATTACAGTCATGATTACTATGAGCAGCATTACCAAATACCCAGGCTGCTTTTGAGGAAGTAAATAAAACAATCTCCACCATTTACAGATTGTAACTCCGACCCAAATAATTAAGGGTTTCAGTTGCACTACCGTGCATTGCGTCTCATACAAAAATTGATGACAAAAGAGAGATTAAAATATTTTTCATGCCCTCCCCCTCCACCCACCAACTCAACCTAACCTCACACAACCTAAACATTGAAAATCCACCCACTCTTAACCCACCAAGACTTCTCCATCACATGTTATGTGCATTCCGCCTCCTCTTCTCCAACATTTGTGATGCGCATCCTGCCTACTCTTCATCAAATGTTATGTGCATTCTGCCTCCTCTTCTCTATAACACGTCATGCAGATTCTGCATCCTCTTCTCCATCACATGTCATGCGCATTCTGCATCCGATTCGACATCATATATAATGTGCATTCTGCCTGCTCTTCGCCATCACATGTCATGTGCATTCTGCCTCCTCTTCTCCATCATGTCATGTGCATTCTGCCTCCACTTCTCCGTCATATGTCATATGCATTCTGCCGACTCTTCATCACGTCATGTGCATTCCGCCTCCTCTTCTCCATCATTTGTGACGCGCATTCTGCCTCCTCTTCTCCTTAAGTTAACACGTCATGCACATTTGCATCCTCTTCTCCATCATATGTCATGTGCATTCTCCCTCCACTTCTCCATCAAATGTTATGTGCATTTTGCCACCTCTTCTCCATCATATGTCATGTGCTTTCTGCCTTCTCTTCTCCATCACATGTCATGTGCATTCTGCCTCCACTTCTCCATCATGTCAAGCGCATTCTGCCATCTCTTCTCTATCACATGTCATGTGTATTTGCGTCCTCTTCTCCATCACATGTCATGTGTATTCTACCTTTTCTTCTCCATAATATGTCATGTGCATCCTCCCTCCTCTTCTCCATCATGTCAAGCGCATTCTGCCATCTCTTCTCTATCACATGTCATGTGTATTTGCGTCCTCTTCTCCATCACATGTCATGTGTATTCTACCTTTTCTTCTCCATAATATGTCATGTGCATTCTCCCTCCTCTTCTCCATCATGTCAAGCGCATTCTGCCTTCTCTTCTCTATCACATGTCATGTGCATTTGCTTCCTCTTCTCCATCATATGTCATGTGTATACTACCTTTTCTTCTCCATAATATGTCATGTGCATTCTGCCTCCTCTTCTCCATCAAATGTCATGTGCCTTCCACCTCCTCTTCTCCATCATATGTCAGGTGTATTCTACCTTTTCTTCTCCATAATATGTCATGTGCATTCTGCCTACTCTTAATCACATGTCATGTGCCTTCCGCCTCCTCTTCTCCATCATATGTGATGTGCATTCCGCCTCTTCTTCTCCATAACATGTAATGCGCATTCTGCATCCTCTTCTCCAAAACATGTAATGCGCATTCTGCACCCTCTTCTCCATCAGTTCTGGAAATTCACAACTTCTTTTAATGCCTCCTATCTGTTGCTCTGACAACATATATAGAAGTTAAACAAAGTAGATATAAAGCATTGCTTTTGTGGTTAAAATAAAAAATGTTTCAAAAAATGTTTAGGGTGTTGGCCATAACTCGACTACTCTTCACGAAGTCCACCGTGAGATATTTTAACGTCCAAAAACTAACGCCAGCAGACACGAACCCAGTTTAGCATCCGCCCTAGGGACGGCGCACATGCATCGATGTATCACCCAGCCTGCAAAACACCAGGGTGACAGTTTATAGCTTGGCCTAGATTCAAACCCAGGCTAGAAAGAACAGAGAACACTGCGCGGACCTCCAGGTTATCACACCAGCCCACACTCGGTATTCTGTAATGGGGTCACATGCAGTAAGTGGATGTTGAAGAGGTGGGTGACTGATACAAAACCCTATAAAGGTTTAAAGCAATCTCATAGAGTCCTAGTATTAACAAATTATAGGCACATTTTACGGTAAATATTAGTCGTGTGCAAAAATACTATGATAACAAATGCAGAACCGTGCACTGCTCATAAGAACACTCATCATTCTGGATAATTTGAAACACAGGTACATAATTTTAAAGGTCATGTAATATCAAATTGTGGTAAATCCACTGTAGGAATATGGTAAATCTGACACTTGAGAAGCCATGATAGCATGATCCGTTACCATGAGCAGTTAACAGTTGAAATTCCATATTTTTTCCAGTTATCTAAAGCTCACATTTGGGGCTTGGACGTTTTTTTATTGAGGGGCTTATACATACGGACACAAGGACATCACAACTCCGCAGTACACATTCATAAAAATGAGAACATTTGGAGACGATGGACAAATTGATATATTGCATGGGATTTTAGCCTGGAATGGCCGTATTATGATCCACAGTAAGTGCTCAGATGGGAGAGTCAAATGAGCCAACTGGTCGAGGGTAAGGAAAATATTTGCTGATGAGCACAGGATTTGAGCATCAGCGATATAGTGTGCTCGATCGCTGCTCGATGATGCCAAACAAAGGCCCCGTGTATACACCAACCGCAGGCCATGCATCTCAATGAGCTTGTGGTGCGGTCATTCCCACGCTGTGTCCTACCATGCGCAACCCCTCTCTCTCTCTCTCTCTCTCTCTGTGTTGAGCCAGTGTGTCTTTGATGCAGAGACAAGTAAACTAGCAAGGCAGACTAGTCCACTGCTGTGACCAAAGGCCTACAAAAATAATTCCATATTTTATATTTTAAAGTCTCATCATGTCAAACTTTATTTGACATCAGTATGGAATGCAACCCGACCCAGCTATAAACTGTCTTCCTGATTTTTCAGAGGCAGGGTGAATCATTGTGTGTGTCGTCGCTTGGATGGACATGAAACTTGGCGTCTCATCTTCCGGAATTAGTTGGTGGAAGCTGAAGGTCCCATGGTATCCTGCGTGAAGAGTAGGTGAGCTATCAATGAAGACACTGAACAAATTCCAAATTCCTGCCCTAACTACTATTGGAGGGCAAAGCTAAACTACCCAGTATAACTCTTCCTCTGGAAAACGTGATTATTCTGCCTTAATTTTGTCTAAAAGAATGTCATAGAACGTACAAATATACAAAAATTACAAAATTATAAAATCTTCCCTGTCACTTCGCTCCTTCGCACCATGGATTCTATCCATCCCACCGCTTTTTCTTCTCTCAATGTTGCCAACAATGGACTACCAGCGTATGCTGAATAGATGAAACACGAGTCTTATCATGATCCTAAACTCACTCAATGGGATATCTTCAGACAACCGGGCAGCCGAACTCCTACATTTACAAATCAGAAAAAACATGAAGGGGTGGAATCCACAAAAAAAACAACCAAACAAGGTAGGAAGGAATGAAAAGGAAGGATAACAAGGAATGACAAGGAAGAAATGACACCACAATAGAACACCACAATCCTTTTATGGGTTTCAATCGCAACATATTTTAACATTGTTGTTTCCTTCTCCATGCATGTATTACGTCCAGTTTTTGTCCGTTACGTCCTGATCCGTCCACGTTCAGTGAACCAGCTCTTCCACGAGCCTCGACTATGTATGCAAGACCTTTAACATCATTTGCCCAAGTGATATGTTCAGTTCAAAAGTCTTCTTCTGAGTCATCTTCATGTTTTTAGCTCGCCTGGAACGAATTTTAGAGGAGCTTATGCGCTGACGTGTCGTCCGTCCGTCCGTCTGTAAACACTTGAAACTTCTTCTCTGAAACCGCTGATGGGATTGCGACAAAATTTGACACAAATGATATTTGTTGTGTTGTGACTAAAGTTTGTTCACGGCATTAAAAAAAACTGCCCCTTATGGGAGCTATGAGAGGGGGGGGGGGGGGGTTGCCCCCAAAAATAGGTATTTGCTTTCCTCTCAGAAACTACACATGCAATTCTGATGAAATTTGACCACAACCTTAATCCCCCATGTTGTACCAAAGTTTGTTCCTGGCAATTAAAAAATTGGGGTCTAAGGTGGTCTATGGGAGGGCTTGCCCCCAAAAATAGTTATTTGCTTTTTTCTCAGAACCTACATACACAATTTTGATGAAACTTCATCACAACCTTCATCATCCGTGATGTACCAATGTTTGTTCAAGGCATTGGAAAAATTAGGGTTTGAGGAGGTATACGGGGTGGGAGGTGGGGGAGGGGGGGGGGGGATTGCCCCCCCAAAATAGGTATTTTTATGTTTGTTTGTTGAAAGTCTTATGATTATGTTAGTATGATTCTACATGCTGCCCTGTCTTCTAGCAAACATTGAAATTGGTTTAAAATACCTTTAGTCAGTGCAGTATACTGTTTATTCTATCAGGTGAGCACCAGGGGTATTGCCCCTATGTTTCAACTTCCTTGTATGAATTAACAACACTGTCAATGATTTCAGGGTCAGTCTTAACACGGGTCACTTCAACATCTCGGTCCACTTTACACCACTCTTTAATTTCGGCTTTGATCCAACTTTGAAGTGGATTATCATCACTTGCTTGAGTCATCATACTGAAAATCTCTTGGATATTAGATTTCTTCCATCGGGTATTGAAACCTACGAAATCCTCCTCATCTGATGAGCCTTCGACGAACATACTTAGCAAAAACCTTCCTCACTGCCCTTCATAGAGATACAGACTCCAAGGACTGTTACCTGAGCATAAAGATACTTTGCCTTCTCTATTAACATCGGTCCTAGATTGGCACTCCTTCGAATGCCGGCGAGTAAACTATTCATACAGACTAGCTGCTCCATCTTTGGCTTGTGTGGAGTACGGAGCTGGTCGGCAGCTTTGTCCGTCTCCGACTTGTTGTAAATTCCAGTAACTTGTCCTTGGGGTTGGAGATGGTTGACGATCCGACGTTGTACATTTATCAACACATTTCGGTTGTCTCTCTTCTCCAGTCTCCTACATATGTCAGTCTTCTGGTTGATATTGAGACCAATCCTCTTCCTCTTCCCACTAGAACTGCTCAATGGGGTAACATAAGCCATGATGCTTTGCATGGCAAACTTCTTCACCCACTGAGTTTTCACTTATACAATATGTTACCCAAGATTTGGGATCCTATGATGGATTTTGGGCAGTTAGAGCTGGAAGCACCATGGCGATGATTAGCACATGGATTTGTTCTTGTTTTTTGGTACATTGAACCTTGACTCAGGAAACATCAACAAATGGTTTTCAAAAGCAAGGAAGTGAATTCCTGACATTTTGAGAAGCCAATAGATTTTCATGGCACCTCAGATGGTATGGATTGCCGTTGGATGGATGTGGCTCCATAAGGCTGCGACAGAAGGGCGTTGAGAGAAAAGCCTCGTTTACACAGCTGAGGCCAGTGGTGTGTTCAGTCACCAAGTTTTTTGGAGAGAGCTCACCAAGTGGCTTAAGTACTCAAGCAAGGACTCCATTTGAAACCGTTGATAAGGAATGGCTGGTATGGCAAGCGCTAGTAAGCTGCTTGGGAACTCAACACATTCCTGGTCGACTGTATCACGTGGATTTTTTCTATTTTGATGTGGTAAAAAAATAAATGCTAGTACTTGCATTGTCTTGTAAACCATATGTGTTCAGTTATGGGAAATCCCCGTTATGAATCCCCCTTACCCATAACGACCTAGATTGTGGCACGCACACACACACACACACACACATACATACGCATGTTCCCTGCTACATTGCACCTGCATTTGCAATGAATGTGTGAGTTGTCACTTTCGACGAATCTCTTCCCTTCGTTGGCGTGCTCACTAAGCATTGTGCGTTGACATGGCTGTATACGTAAAAATGGGTGGTGTGCATGTGAGCTGGTGGGAAAAACCTACACAGAGAAGTGAATAAAGTGATAGAGGTGTGTGCTATCCTTCTCCCACCCTCTATTCCTATGAGCATCGTTGGCTGCAGGTGCAGTAAATGCAACGTGAAGCCTGATGCACATAGGTGCAGCAGACTGGACAGATCGTCGGTATGATGACAGCTGCCCTCGATATCTAAAGCGGACACAGCTGTCTGCAGATGCTGCACAGTGTTGCCCAAATTGGTGCCAACACTGACTTTCATGGCACATTTATCCACAATGTAGCACCGCCCAGGCTGACCTACAGGTGTGGTTTGATATCCGAGTGTCCTTCTCATAGCCTTAGCCTAAAGAGGCTTCCCCTACAAGGCACGAGAGATCCGTTACCCTGGACAAAGGGCCCACACCAAGTACTGACCTCTGGAGCCAGCTGAGCCCGGGACTCGCATGAAGCAGGGACGTCACGCCCTGAGGTAGCTCAAAAACGCTACCCTGTTACTAATATGGATTTTTGGTTTATAATAACAATAACAAGCCAAGTTTCATGTCCAGTAACAATAACCTGCTACCATTTTACAATAACAATAACAGACGTCAATACAAGGGCTGGGGCGGGGTACACAGTATAAACAAGATGGACACTACTGGGGCTTTCAGAAAATAAATTGAAGGAGAGGTAAGGGGACTGAGGAGAAAACCAAAGGACTGAAGGTGGTAGAGAGAAAAGGCAATAAAAAGCGATTGTGTACTCAAACTAGGAAAGGGTAGGCCTCAAATAATCTGGTATAAAAGGTTCGACGAATACTCACAAATTGGCACAAATTTTAAAACAAAACCAAACTTGAAGCACACAGAAAACACGGAGACAACAAAATAAGTAGCAAAAACGAAACTAAAATGACCAGGAAGACCTATCTTTGAGGAAGTTGGCAGGGGCAAAAATCGCACATCCAAAGCTCAAAGACCGGACCAGGAAGTCCAAAAGGTTGTATTGTAGGTTGGTTGTGCAAACATTCGAGAATAAAGGGTATGGCTTTTATATGCTTACGAGCAGAAGTACATGGCGTTGCCGGGCGGGGGAGGGGGAGGGGAGGGGAAGGGAGGGGAACGGGGGGAGGGAAGGAGAGGGGGGAGGAGGAGGGGGAGGGTGAGGGGAAAGGGGAGGGGTGAAAGGAGGGGGGAAGGAGGGGGGAAGGGTGGGGAGAGGTGGAAGGGGAGCAGTCAGAAGTGGAAGCTCTTTTACAGAGAATTTATATCTTAAAGGGGAGGGGGGATGGAGGGGGAGGGGAGGGGAGGGGGGGGGGGGGGAAGGGGATGGACCGCCATTTGTTTTCCTGCCATCCCGACATAAGGAGTACTACCGTGATCCATGATAGTGGTACTCTCGAATGGCAGAATTAGCACCTGGTGTCCTGCGGCTGCAGGAACCTTTGCTTTTGGGAAAGGCTCTTTATATAGTGTGAGGTAGGTAAGTTATCTGTACATTATACACAGAGAGTGTTTGCTGTTTATGCGTTCGAAACCATGGACATTAAAAATTTACGTCTTATTTTCCTCCCAAATTTTACTCTCCGACGATCCCTTGTAATGTACTGTGAATGCAAGAGCAGTCACTCCCTGAAAAAAATATGTAAAGCATGAATGGACCACTGCCCCCACCTGCGGAATAACCAAAGAGGTACGGTGCACAAAGCATAGAAAGTAGTTGAAGATAAATGTAAGGCACTGACCTCTTACGTACGTACAGGGGTGTGTTCTGTGAGCAAGCAGTTTCCTATCGTTTGCCAAGCAGCTTGCTTTATTGAAAGCACTCAAGCAAGCACTCCAACGGAACGGAGAACTCGGCACCTCTTACCAACATGGCGGTCTCCATGTAAACACTGCCATCATGGCACTCCAGTAAATACTACCTGGGCCTTCGTTTTCAATTTTGCACGATCCTCTTGTGACAACAACTTCCCCAAACACATGTATTTTGTTAGCAGTGGCTACAGAGTACGAGGAAAAGGGAAAGAGGGATAAAGAAATGGGAGTCTGAAGGTCGACCCCTTGCCAAGGTTATCTATGGACCGACCACTGCATATTTTGAGGAGGTGAAAGGAGGTGTGGAGGGGTTTTGCATGTTTATAGATCCTGAAGAATTAAGATGAAAAGTAGAAGCAACACTAAAAGTATGAAATGCACGTTTCGACAATATTATGAGTAAACACAACAGAGGATAGGTATCTGAACATTTCATTGGTTGTAGAATCGTTTTTGAATTCGACCACAGTAGCCATTTTTGCTAACATAACGAAGCACCTACACTGTAGGTTAGGACAGGAATTTGGAATTTGTGAAGAGTGCTGGCGATAGCTCGTCTACTCTTCACAAACTAATACTTCTCCAAGTTTAACGTCCATCTGATAGTCCGGCAGTTAAGCTAAATACAGCATAACAATTGTGCATTTTGTGAGGAAGCACCAAATTTGGCACACTAGTAGACTACCATATTATGAAAAGATCTGGATATTGGGCCATCTCAGATTCAGAGATTTGATTTTTGCAAGATTTGCAAGCTGAGATTGCAACGCCAGGGACGGCCGACTCCTTCCTGCGAGCTGCCCACGTCACCCGCACAAGAAGAGCTCATCAAATCACTGCAGCGGCACTGCACATCTTGCAACACCGTGCATATGAACGCCACTGTATGACATATGCTGATGATGCAGAAGACCTGCCTGAGTTCGAAGACTGGTGTCACCAGAGAGGAGAAGACATTCCCAACTTTCAGTACTGGGCAACTGTGCTGGAACTAGAGATGTTGGTACTGGTCTACGTGCGTTCTCTGCGGCAGGCTTCATTCACGATGTACCTTGATGCCCTGACGGAACTGGTCCCATGGTTCCATGCCTTAGACCACACACACTATGCCAGGTGGGTCCCTGTTCACCTGAGGGACATGGTTGCACTCCCAATGAAGCACCCAGATGTAGCTAGAGAATGCAGGGCTGGCAACTTCACTGTACAGAAGACGAAGAAGGTGTTCTCTTCGATCCCAATGGAATCGAAATCTTGCAAAAATCAAATCTCTGAATCTGAGATGGCCCAATATTCAGATCTTTTCATAATATGATAGTCTACTATTGTGCCAAATTTGGTGCTTTCCTCACAAAATGCACAATTGTTATGCTCAGTTGCCCCACTATGAGGGACGGTGCACAAGGATGCTTCGCCCTGCCTGGGAGACACCGGGAAGACACGTTTGTAGCTGGGCCACGATTCCAAGCCAGGCAAGAGGGCTCAGCGGGGGATGTGTATACATCATGGCCATCCTGCCAGCCGAATTTGCTTAATGCCCTCTCAGGACACTGGTCCACAGTACAGCACTTGCTAATTGATGACACTGCACGAGAAAATTAGATTCCATTTTTAACTGTGCTGTACAGTATAAGTGTATAACAAAATGATAATGTAGCATTAAGATATTAAATAAAGGAGTGTTGGACATTATTGAATCTCAGATAATGTAAGTGTTTCAAACTAGCTGTAAAATTGACAATAACAAATTATCTCAAAATAACACTGCCCATGCACTTCCCCTCTCTACCCTCTTCCACCCATCATTTGCCCTCGGCCAACTTCCGTCTGCTTGGAAATCAGACAAAATCAATGCATTACATAAAGTAGAACGGCACTTGGTGGAGCGCAAACCTCCGTCAGGCAGAACAGTTTACGTTTTGTATCCCACCGATAGGCCAAGATCTGGATTCGGACCTGAACCAAAATCTAAGTCGGCTAGTTTTTGTCGTCCAACAACTCATCCACCAGGTTTTGTCATAATCCGTCCACAACTTTTTGAGATATCGTGCTATGTATAGTATTTTGCCCTTTCACTCAATGGTGAAGAACCACTTTCAAAATTCTCGGATCCAGATCCGGATTCAGATATATTCCCCAAAATCGAATCACTTTGGCCTTGTTACATACCCAACCTCTCCACCCAATGTTGCCCGAATCCATCCACAACTTTTTGAGATATCGTGCTATGTATAGTATTTTGCCCTTTCACTCAATGGTGAAGAACCACTTTCAAAATTCTCGGATCCAGATCCGGATTCAGATATATTCACCAAAATCGAATCACTTTGGCCTTGTTACATACCCAACCTCTCCACCCAATGTTGCCCGAATCCATCCACAACTTTTTGAAATATCCTGCTCACAAATAAACAAACAAACAGACAGGGATGAAAACATAACCTCCATAAACCTTTGGTGGCGGAGGTAAAATGGTGCAAGAAACGATCCCCTTTCATCACATGTATCAGCTTACTTCAAACCATCAACAACGTCATGTAATCCATCATCACAGCTGACATACAATCTTTAATTTTCTCCAACAACCTCATCTCAGATCATCAGTTCAGATTCAGATGAGGTCACTCCACCTTTGACATGCTGCTTCCAACTTTCCAAACAATGGATGGACACCCTCAATGTGTCCATTGAGGACACCCTAATGGATGGACACGTGAGATCAGGGCATCAGATCAGGGCACCAACATCAAACCCGTTCTGGTGAAATGACCAAAATCCAGGATCACTGCTCACCTCCAATCAATATTGTTTCTCTTTTTCCCACCTGTGGAATCAACTTCCACATCACCTTCAATCTCATTCTTCCCTCCAGGTCTTCAAGACAGCTGTTCACCACCATCTCAGATCATCCCAATCCAAAGCCATGATATTTTCTACCCTTGTTAACCCAACACCCAAATCCATCCTCCATCCCATTTTCCAGTTTTCCCTCCTTGAAGTTTTTTTTGGATACATAGTCCAGGCTCATATGAGAGCTGACACATATAATCTCTGTGTGTGTGTGTGTGTGTGTGTGTGTGTGTGTGTGTGTGTGTGTGTGTGTGTATGCGACCGCTGTTTCTCGACAACTACCGGTCCGATATACTTGAAACTTGCCAGGTATATTGCTGGGGACCCGAGGATGTGCCTTTTCAAGGTTTCATATTAATCGGACAAGTAGTTACCGAGCTATGTCGATTTCTTTACCAAACTCCGCAAGCCGTTCGCTTTGGACCAAACCATTGCATGTAAATAGAGGGGGGGGATTGTCACCGTACTCGCAAGCCGTTCGCTTTGGACCAAACCATTCCATGTAAATAGAGGGGGGGGGGGGGGGGATTGTCACCGTACTCGCAAGCCGTTCGCTTTGGACCAAACCATTTCATGTAAATAGAGGGGGGGGGATTGTCACCGTACTCGCAAGCCGTCCGCTTTGGCTTTGCGAATGGACCAAACCATTTCATGTAAATAGAGGGGGGGGGATATAATTTTAGATATATATATAGTACGGGCATGCCCTAGTCTATCTATAATTCCAGTAATCTCTGTGTGTGTGTCTGTATGCGACCGCTGTTTCTCGACAACTACCGGTCCGATATACTTGAAACTTGCCAGGTATATTGCTGGGGACCCGAGGATGTGCCTTTTCAAGGTTTTAAATTAATCGGACAAGTAGTTAGCGAGCTATGTCCAAAAAACGATTCAACCAATCAGAGAGCAGCGAGCTATCACGTGTGCCGAACGTGGCGAACAGACTCTGCCTCGGACGGCACATTTGAGAGCGTATTCATTTATTTCACGTTGGCAAACTATGTTGGCGTTAAACTATGTTTTAAAACTAATTAAAACTACTTTGCGATTCTTTCGCTTTCCTGCGCGTTTGTGCACGCTATGGCGATTTCTTTACCAAACTCCGCAAGCCGTTCGCTTTGGACCAAACCATTTCATGTAAATAGAGGGGGGGGATTGTCACCGTACTCGCAAGCCGTTCGCTTTGGACCAAACCATTTCATGTAAATAGAGGGGGGGGGATTGTCACCGTACTCGCAAGCCGTTCGCTTTGGACCAAACCATTTCATGTAAATAGAGGGGGGGGATATAATTTTAGATATATATATAGTACGGGCATGCCCTAGTAATGTATAATAAAGGGAGCAGGAGCCAAGAGGGGGAGAAAGAGGGAAGTACAACAGGAGGGAACATGGACATCTGTGGGACCAAGAGGGTTGGGGTGAGGTACACAGGTGAGACAAGATGACACCACAGGGACTTTCAGGAAAGAAAACAGCATTTGAAGGAAGTGCATTTGTGGTGGATTAATGGGGTAGAAGAGATTAAGGTTTTGGATGGGGGAAGACATGAGATGGTGGTGAACAGCTGTTTTGAAGACCTGGAGGGAGGAGTAGAATGGAAGAGAGTGAGGGAGTTTGTTCCAGAAGCAGGAGAAAAGAGGAATGAAAGAGTGAAGGTGATCAGAGAGTCTTGATTTTGGCAGTTTCACCAGAAGAGAGTTCCTGGCAAATCTTGTGCATCCTGCAGGAATATTTGGGGGACAGGGCAGGGGGAGCTAGGCCGGAGAGGAGTCGGTAGAAGATAGAAAGACCACCAACCTGCTTGCGGTGAGAGATTGAAAGGCTCTCCGAATCAGATTCATTGCTGGATACACCGATGATCCTAAAATCCTTGGTTTCTACAGCGTGATACAGAAGGAAACTTTACAACAGACCAACTTGCAACTGCAGACCAATCAGGCTGCTCCCAATCATCAGCAGGGTCATGGAATCCATCATCGCTTCCAACATTAAACCCTTCCTCTTCTCAAATGGCTTCATCTCGGATCATCAATTTGAGTTCAGACCAGGCCATTCTACGCTGGACAAGCTGATTCTGCTGTCTCATCTTATCCACCCACAAGGCCTTCATCTGCAGCTTAATGGAATACTGCTCTCCTCTCTGGACCGGTGCCTCTGCCTCATACCTTGCTCGGCTTGATGCCACGGAAACAAAGGCCTTATCGGTCATTGGAATCTCCTGCGATGAAGCCGAGTCAATGGGCCGATAGTATGACTTTGCCACCACACAGGTTGGTGGTCTCTCTGTATTCTTCTGCCTCCTGTCTAGTGTTGCACTCTCTGCTATTTCTGTGATTTGCCCCCTCCCCAGGTTTCTGCAGGGCGCCCCCTTCTGATGATCAACCCCCTTCCGACGAAACTTCCAAAATCCAGAATCACTGCTCACCTTCACTCATTCCTTCCTCTGTTTTCCTGCCTGTGGAACCAACTTCCACATTGTCTTCAATCTCATTCTTCCCTCTGGGTCTTCAAAGCAGTTGTTTTTCACAATCTCAGATCATCCCCCATCCAAAACCATGATCTTTTCTACCCTCGTTAAACTACCAAATGATATATTTCAGAATTAAAGGACCCAATTGCTCATCACCATTTTTGAAGCAGAGAAAGGAAGCTGAAAAATTACAGTATGTATGTATATATGTATGTGTATGTGTATGTGTATGTGTATATATATATGTTTCTGTTGGTATTACAAGTGCGACAAGAATGCCAGAAACAGACAGATGTGCACGACTCCAACAGGCAATGAGTTATCACTTCTCACACCTGTGGAACGAACCACCTTCCAGAGGCCATTCTTTCCCAATCGCCAGATTCTTTGGTCCACGGCTTCAAGTAGGCAGAGCACCACCACCTTGTATCATTCTTGATCTTTTTTTATTTATTTAAGTTCTCTCTTTCTCTATCTTTCTCACTCCTTCTCTCTTCCTGTTCGTTTATTCCCTTGCTGGTGTCAAATCATTGCCACACCTCCCCACTACCATTTCAACATTGCTCTTCCATGACCCTTGTTTTTGCAGAGAGAGAGAGAGAGAGAGAGAGAGAGAGAGCGAGAGAGAGAGCGAGAGAGAGAGCGAGAGAGAGAGAGAGCGAGAGAGAGAGAGCGAGAGGGAAAACTCATTCCTACAGCTTGGTTACATCTATCTATAATTCCAGTAATCTCTGTGTGTGTGTGTGTGTGTGTGTGTGTGTGTATGCGACCGCTGTTTCTCGACAACTACCGGTCCGATATACTTGAAACTTGCCAGGTATATTGCTGGGGACCCGAGGATGTGCCTTTTCAAGGTTTCATATTAATCGGACAAGTAGTTACCGAGCTATGGCGATTTCTTTACCAAACTCCGCAAGCCGTTCGCTTTGGACCAAACCATTGCATGTAAATAGAGGGGGGGGATTGTCACCGTACTCGCAAGCCGTTCGCTTTGGACCAAACCATTCCATGTAAATAGAGGGGGGGGGGGATTGTCACCGTACTCGCAAGCCGTTCGCTTTGGACCAAACCATTTCATGTAAATAGAGGGGGGGGATTGTCACCGTACTCGCAAGCCGTCCGCTTTGGCTTTGCGAATGGACCAAACCATTTCATGTAAATAGAGGGGGGGGGATATAATTTTAGATATATATATAGTACGGGCATGCCCTAGTCTATCTATAATTCCAGTAATCTCTGTGTGTGTGTCTGTATGCGACCGCTGTTTCTCGACAACTACCGGTCCGATATACTTGAAACTTGCCAGGTATATTGCTGGGGACCCGAGGATGTGCCTTTTCAAGGTTTTAAATTAATCGGACAAGTAGTTAGCGAGCTATGTCCAAAAAACGATTCAACCAATCAGAGAGCAGCGAGCTATCACGTGTGCCGAACGTGGCGAACAGACTCTGCCTCGGACGGCACATTTGAGAGCGTATTCATTTATTTCACGTTGGCAAACTATGTTGGCGTTAAACTATGTTTTAAAACTAATTAAAACTACTTTGCGATTCTTTCGCTTTCCTGCGCGTTTGTGCACGCTATGGCGATTTCTTTACCAAACTCCGCAAGCCGTTCGCTTTGGACCAAACCATTTCATGTAAATAGAGGGGGGGGATTGTCACCGTACTCGCAAGCCGTTCGCTTTGGACCAAACCATTTCATGTAAATAGAGGGGGGGGATTGTCACCGTACTCGCAAGCCGTTCGCTTTGGACCAAACCATTTCATGTAAATAGAGGGGGGGGATATAATTTTAGATATATATATAGTACGGGCATGCCCTAGTCTATTCAAAGATATGAATGGAAAACTATTCTTCTTGAATTCAAGACCGAGGGTATTAAAGAAATCGATGAGATTTTTTGCAACATTTGTGATTGCATGTGGGCCTCTTATGAAGATAAAAGGTTAAACGAGCAAAAAAGCTATTAATGCATTGTACAAAACAGATCAATTGTCATTGTGCCCCAATGTAATAAATGGATCACTTCCAATGGGGATTTAATTGCTCACACATCAAACAAGCAGCCAAATTGGACACAATATGCCAAGCAGACAGCCAATGATGGTATTTCAAAAACAATGTTTTAAATTTAGCTAGAAACTTTAATCCAGCTGCAGAGAGATGGATAGGTATATATATATATATATATATATATATATATATATATATATATATATATATATATATATATATATATATATATATATATATATATATATATATATATATATATATATATATATGCATGTAGGTGGACAGATATAGCAAAAGGAAAGATGGATAGATAGATATCAAAAAAATTGACACAACAACTTGTTTTGGCATATGATTGGAAGACGGCTACAAAGGTTATAAAAAGAAAAGCCACTTGGCAGAGCTGGAACAACTGAGGAAGTCAGTGGCTCACTTGGTCGGCTCCTGACCAGCTTGGTCTGCTCTTTTGGATTGAAAACCGATGCACAGTAGCAGACGTTTCGTACAATTCTTGGTTAGCTGTGTATTTTTATAACGAATACCAATTTTGGTAAACAGGTGTGTGTGTGTGTGTGTGTGTGTGTGTGTGTGTGTGTGTGTGTGTGTGTGTGTGTGTGTGTGTGTGTGTGTGTGTCTGTTAGTGTGTGTGTGTGTGTGTGTGTGTTTTGTGTAAAAGTAGAAGAGCAGGTTGAAAAGGGCTGACAGACAGAAAATGTGGCGAAGAGGAAAGAAAGAGAACTGTGTTAATTAAAAAAAAAAAATGGGCTGAGTAAATCAGCCACTTATGTGATACATTTGCCATGATGGATGAGAAACATGATTTGGGCATCAGGTTATTTACTGGTTTTAAAATATCCTCTCCACTTGCATCCTCATACCCCTCCCAGAAAAAGCTGGCAGGTCAGTAAGCCACGCAGCCAATAAGAGAACAGATATGAACAGCGATTTGATGCCCGATGGAAGGATAAGGTCACATTATATGCACTGTGGTCAAACGAATAGATCCTTCTGTTGCATAGTTAAGGCAAATTAAAAATGAACGTGCGCTAGCAGGTGTGTCTTCATGTATTCAAGATGACAATATGCTGTCCTTACAAAAACAAAAAAAAACAAAAAAAACATAAAAAAACATACATTGCATAATAATTTTTGAATAATCATGCATGTGCTGAAAACTTTTAATGACTGCGTTTTCCTTTGTGAGTTGTCTTGATCTGATAATTGACAATCTCTTCCAAATGGAAAAGCACTTCATTTTGAGAAAAACTGAATGTAGGGAGTTCTGGGTAAAAGTTAACCAAAATTTGCACCAGACAAATGGTTCTTTAAAAAAAAAAGGAAAGAATACAATTATAAATATATACAATTATACATATGTACAGTATATATATATATATATATACCAGCCGAAAGCAGCCGGTGATGCCCGGGTTCTTTTTGAATGAATTACTACTATAATTCAGCTTTTACCCGCGGCCGTAAAAGATTGACTACTGTAATTCAGCTCAGCTTTTAATTGTGAAATGGGCCTAGCCCAGCCGATGCGGCCTCGACCGGCCTCGCCACCAAGCCTATAACCTTTCCAGGGCCCGTCCCAACATTTTTGGTTCTTTTTGAATGAACTTACGACTATAATTCAGCTTTTAATCGCGGCCGTAGAAGATTGACTACTATAATTCAGCTCAGCTTTTAATTGCGAAATGGGCCCAGCTCGGCCGAAGCGGCCTCGCCACCTAGCCTATAACCTTCCCGGGGCCCGTCCCGACATTTTTGGTTCTTTTTGAATGAACTTACGACTATAATTCAGCTTTTAATCGCGGCCGTAGAAGATTGACTACTATAATTCAGCTCAGCTTTTAATTGCGAAATGGGCCCGGCCCGGCCGAGGTGGGCCTCGACAGGTCTCTCCACAGAGCCTAAAACCTTACTGGGGCCCATCCCGACATTTTTTGTATTAGAGGTTTCCTCCTGTCTTTCACCGTTCAGGAGACTAGCTTGCGCAGACAAACAAACAAACAAACAAACAAACAAAAACTTTATTTTACAGTCACATGAAAAAGTAAGTACACCCCATGTAAAGTTTTGACTTTTTCAACATATTTCAACATACAGCTATTTGATCTTCATTTCAACAATATTGATAGATAAAGGTGATATAATATAACAAATATCATGAAACATTTACATTTTGTAGTCCGTTGTTTAATTTAAATAAATATAAATGCAAATTTCGCATGTGGAAAAAGTAAGTACACCCCTACATTTATCACTACTTCAAATACCTAAAATTAGAATCAAGTGCACCAGCTCAGGTGCAAATGATTAGAACATCGTTAGAGAGAATCTTCGAGGAACCCGTCTTATTTAAACCTCAGACATTTCGTTTGGTTTGCTCTTTGTTGTTGAAGTGTGCGGTGTCACCATACCTAGATCAAAAGAGCTCTCTGAGGCCTTCAGAAACAAGGTTATAGATGCCTACGAGTCTGGGAAGGGATTTAAAAAGATCTCCAAACAATTTGAAATCAATCATTCGACTGTCCGGAAGATCATCTACAAGTGGAGAAGCTTCCACACAACTGCCAACTTGTTCAGGACAGGCCGCCCCAGCAAGTTCAGCCCGAGAGCAGACCGCAAGATGCTGAAAGAAGTCTCGAAGAACCCCAGAATGTCATCACGGGACCGACAAGTAGCTCTTGCCACTGTTGATGTCAAAGTGCACGAGTCTTCTATTCGAAAGAGGCTGCACAAATTTGATCGACATGGGAGGTGTGCCAGGAGGAAACCTTTGCTGTCCAGAAAGAACATCAGGGCAAGACTAAAATTTGTCAATGAACACCGAGGCAAAGACCAGCACTTCTGGAACAATGTGCTCTGGACAGATGAGTCAAAGGTAGAGCTATTTGGCCACAGTACCAGAAGACATGTTTGGCGAAAACCAAAGACAGCATTTGACCACAAGAACCTGATAGCAACTGTAAAGCATGGTGGTGGAAATATTATGGTTTGGGGCAGCTTTACTGCATCAGGGCCTGGGCAGCTCACCATCATAGAATCCACTATGAATTCTTCATTGTACCAGAGGGTGCTTGAGGATAATGTGAGGCCAACAGGCCATCTGTCGGAAAGTTGAAGCTCAACCGAAGGTGGACCTTGCAACATGACAATGACCCTAAACATACCAGTAAATCCACCAAGGAATGGCTGAAAAGAAATAAATGTTGGGTTCTGGAATGGCCAAGTCAAAGCCCGTATCTAAATCCCATCGAGATGTGGGGGGATTTGCAACGAGCTGTGCATGCAAGAAACCCCTCAAACATCGCACAGCTGAAAGAATTCTGCATGGAGGAGTGGGCAAAAATTTCTCCTAGTCAATGTCAGAAACTGGTAGACAGTTATAAGAAACGCCTACTTGAGGTTGTTTCTGCCAAAGGGGGCAATACCACCTATTATAGCCAAGGGTGTACCTACTTTTTCCACATGCGAAATTTGCATTTATGTTTACCGTAAATTTCGGACCATTAAGCGCATCGTTATATAAGCTGCATCCCCTAATTTTTTTTTTAAACTGGAATTTAAACACACACAAGCCGCACTGGTTTATAAGCCGCAACCATTTATTAACCACAAAAAGTGAGAAACTCGACAGCCACAGAAACTTGTCAGACGCGCGCAAAGCACAAATTCAATCACAAATTCAGTGACAAAGCAACACAAAAATAAAAATACAGCGACACCAAAGATACACAATAATACACACAATCAAAAAATACCGGTAGTCACATTTATTCGTCGTCGTCATCATTTCCACTGAAGCCACTGAAAGCTTCGTCTTCAGTGTCTGAGTTGAACAACAGAAGCACAGCTTCTTCTGCTATGGCTGCATCGCTGACCCCGGCCTCTTTTTCACTGTCGGATGAATCCGAGTCTTGCTGGCTGGAGCTGGTGGCTTCTCTGTCGTCTGCGACATACAAGAGTTCAGCTTTGCGAAAGCTGTTGACGATGGTAGATTGTTTTACTTTTCCCCACGCTGTCAAAATCCATTGACAGACCTCCGCGAAGCTTGCTCGTCGCATACGTCCAGTTTTGGTGAAAGATTTTTCGCCACTGGTCATCCATGTTTCCCATTCGACACGCAGTGCTACTTTGAAAGCATGATTAACACTGATATCAAGAGGTTGAAGATATTTGGTCGTGCCGCCTGGGATCACTGCTGGGATGGAGTTAGTCGATCTGATTGCTTCAATTTGAAAGCTGCATCGTAAGCATTGCGTCGTGTTTTCGGCATGATGGAAGTTGTCTGCGCAAAGGCGATTAACTGAATGTTTCGTGTGTGTAAAGGCCGTGTGTAAATTTGGAGGAAAAAACCATAAACAGTTATCACTAGCACACTTTTACAGTGAGTTTTGAATTCACGAAGAGTCAAAACCAGTTTTGAAACTTAATGTGAATTTAAACATAGACTGGAGACTGACGACAACAACTTGATTTGGCCTGAATGCGTCATCAGGAAAACCCGCAACATCGGAAAATTCCATAAACAAGCCGCATCGTTATTTTAGCCGCAGAGGTCAAAGTTGAGGGAAAAAGTTGCGGCTAATAGTCCGAATTTTACGGTATTTAAATTATACAATGGACTACAAAATGTACATGTTTCATGACATTTGTTATATTATAATCACCTTTATCTATCAATATTGTTGAAATGAAGATCAAATAGCTGTATGTTGAAATATGTTGAAAAAGTCAAAACTTTACATGGGGTGTACTTACTTTTTCACGTGACTGTCGATATATAGATAAATGACTGTACCTGAGTTGCTGCTTTGTCATGGTTCACACCAATCATAATTCAAACAATCTTAATGCATAAACGTTTTTGTAATATATGTGATATTACATTTAATAAATAATTGAAGTTGAAAAAAAAAATTTTCCCAAGAAAATGTCCCCCCTAAAAAAACAAAAATTTGGAAAAATTTTCAAAAAAAAAAATACTCTTAGGACATACCGACGGGAGAGATGGGTGCATACCAGAAGTTTGGTACGATTTCACAAAAGTTTGAGGTAGTAGTTCAGTGACAACACAGGACAGGACAACACAGACACTGCACAGATATATATATATATACCTCCATAACATTTTTGATTGTCCCTCTTATGTCCTAGGATTGAAATCCATGAGTATTAAAGTTTTTCCACCACAAGTATGAATGTTCGTATCAATGTTTTGCTTTTGTTTCATACCACAAGAGAAGTTAAGAAATATATTACAGTCCTGGGCTCGTTTTTTAACGAATCTTAAGCCCACACATGTTGAAGGTTTTTTCCCCTTCTTACTTCAATAGATTACAAATTTTACGGTTATAATGGCCTGCCCATGATTTTCCGCTTCCCAATGGGTTCTGGTGCAGGTTTATTTTTTAATATGCAGCGTTCCTGATTTATTCGAACTTATTTTTCTACAATAAGCATTAACCTGAAAGATAACTTTAAAAGAAACTTAAAGGTAATATTTATTTCACTTGTTCAAAGTTAAACTCTTTAAAATCAGCCTCCGCATACGACATCCCGATAAATTTTGATTCCTGGCCTCATTTTGTCTGTAGTTTTTCAACAGTATTGCCATTTAAATGAGTGCAAACTTCTCTGGTTCCATTTCATTAAGCACCGCATTCCATGAGGTGCATTCACCCAGTGCAAACCCGGTAGGTCAGGAGGTCACAAAAAGTGTACTCTTCGTTTATATAATATGGTTTCTTTCCTGCACTCTCATCTCAAAAGTCACCATCATTCTTTCCTTTCTCATGTCTGAACTGGGTCCATTCTGACTTTGGTCAACTGAGATGTTTATCGGCAACTCTTGCTACACTACCCCTTCTGCTTGTAACAAAACAGTGATATAATAAATTATACATATATATATATATATATATATATATTTGTGCTTAATTGAAGTAAAAGGAACAATACTCAGCATGAGTGGTATGGATTGGATGTGATGTTCAATGGAAGCGATAAAGAGAGCAGTTGTGCATGAGAGGTACTGAGTCGTAGTAGTCATATTGAACGATATTCATTGCAGGTAGGGAGAGGCATCTATGTGTGTGCCGACCCTCGAATGCACGTTAAACTGGGCATCTCATCTGCCACCAACATGAGTTGGTGGATGCGAGAAAATCCATTTTGTCTTTCGCAAAGAGGAGGCGAGCTGTTGCTGGTACTCTAGCCAGGTTCCAAATTCCTGGTTTATCCTACAGAGGGCACTGCATCACCGGTATTGTCATGCTCCTGTGAGAACTGATGCTGACCCGTAGCCACGCGTTGCATATGAACGACGATGACAACAATGACACTCTTTAAGAGTGGCTGCACAATATGTTTCATATTTTGTTGTGCTCCAGCCTGAATTTAAAATGGATTCAATTTAATTATTTGTCACCGATCTACACAAAATACCCCATAATGACAAAAGTGAAAACGTGTTTTTAGAAATTCTTACAAATTAATTGAAAATGAAACACAGAAATAACTAACTTACATAAGTATTCAGGCCCCTGAGTCAATACAGCATAAGAAACACCTTCGGCAGTGATTACAGCTTAGAGTCTTCTTGGGTATGTCTGTATCAGCTTTACACATCTGGATTTGGGAAGTTTCTTCCATTCTTCCTTGCAGATTTTCTCAAGCTCTATCAAGTTTGATCGAAGAGCGTCGGTGAACAGCAATCTTCAAATCTTTACACGGATTCTCAATGGGATTCAAGTCTGGGCTTTGGCTGGGCCGCTGAAGGACTTTCACGTTCTTGTTCTGAAGCCATTCCAATGTTGCGTTGGCTGTATGATTGGGGTCATTGTGCTGGTGAATCGTAAATCTTCACTGCAGTATCAGGCCTTTTGAACTCTGAAGCAGGTTCTCCTCAAACATTTGCCTGTATTTGGCTCCTTTCATTGTTCCCTCTGTCTTTACAAGTTTCCCAGTCCCTGTCAATGAAAAGCATCCCCATACTATGATGCTGCCACCATTATGCTTCATGGTAGTGATGGTGTTAGATGGGTGATGAGCTGTGATTGGTTTCCGCCAGATGTAGCACTTTGCATTCAGGCCAAGGAGTTCTATTTTGTCTGATCAGAGCACAGAATCGGTTTCCTCATGCTCTCAGTCCTTAACGTGCCTTTTTGCAAACTCAAGGTGTGCTGCCATGTGCCTTTTCTTGGGAGTGTCTTCCGTCGGGCATCTCTCCCATAAAGTCTAGACTTGTGAAGTCCTGCTAAGACGGTTGGCCGTCCAGCAGGTTCGCCCATCTCAGCAAAGGAACTCTGTAGTTCTGTCAGAATGGTCATTGGGTTATTTGTTGTCATGAAACTTCACCAAGTTGTAGAGGTCATCACAATTGAGAAGCTTATTGATTTTGAGGTCAAAGGTCAAAAGTCATCTGGAGGTCAAATTTCTAAAATCGCCATTTTTATCCAATTGACTTGAAAATTGAACGGCATTTGCATATTGAGTCACAAAATAGGGAAAACAACTATTTTATGTCAAAAGGTCAAACTTCCAAAATCATCAATTTCCAAATGAAAAATCATCTATTTTCATCCAATTGACTTGAAATTTTAACAGCATTTGCATAGTGCCTCACTGAATTGGGAGACCAACTATTTTAAGGTCAAAAGGCCGAAGGTCAACTCTAGGTCAACTTCTAAAATCATCAGTTTTCAACTGAAAAATCATCACTTTTCATCCTATGAACCTGGGCTTTGATCAAGATCATCAATTTTAATCTTGATGAAATGGACAATTTGCTGGATCAATGCATGGCAACTTCTTTTATTGGGGGAGGGGGGGGGGGTGGATTTTGCAAGTATCGTACTCTCCATGACGTCTTCTTGTTTATATGCTGACTGCTTTTGACATTGCATGTGGTACATGCTTTGAAGCCTGAGTTGTGGGTTGGTGTTGTACTCGGGGTATACTGGAAATGCTTCTGGTTGTTAGAAGAAAAATTAATGGCCTTGTTTGTTTCCACGTAAGTGCAACACATATTCTCTTTGTCAATGTGTCTCGTGTAGCGCCACCATTCCAGCTGGGAGTGTTACAAGTTACAAAAAGTATAAATTATTATCTGCAATAAAACGATGATACGACTTGTTAGCTTTGTATAAGGGTTTTTTTTTTTTTTTTTTTTTTTTTTTGTATACTGAATCGAGGCTCGTGAAAGAGCTGACATTTACTTCACAAACAAATCAACCAGACAAACAAAATATACAAAAAGAGGGAGCGGAAGACAAGATGGGGAGAGAAGGGGAAGCACACAAACACAACATTTGAGAGCAGGGAGAAGTGTGGAAGGGAGATGGCTTGGGGGGAGGAGGCGTGGGAACGGGGGGGGGGGGGGGAGGGAGAGGTATAAAACACAAGGACACCAAGGACTTCCAGAACAGAAGTTGGTATTTCAAAAAAGTGGAATTGGGGTGAAATTAGCGGGGGTAGAAAAGATCAAGGTTTTGGATGGGGGAAGATAAGAGATGGTGGTGAACAGCTGTTTTAAAGACCTGGAGGGTGGAGTGGGATTGAAGAGTGTGAGGGAGTTTGTTCCAGAGGCGGGAGAAAAGAGGAATGAAGGAGTGAAGGTGAGCAGAGAGCCTTGATTTTGGCAGTTTGACCATAAGAGGGTTGCAGGCAGATCTTGTGCGACCTGTAGGAATATTTGCGGGACAGAGCCCAGAGAGGGCTGGGGGGGCAAGGCCAGAGAGGAGTCGGTAGAAGACGGAAAGACCACCAACCTGCCTGTGGTGAGTGAGTGAGAGGCCCTTGGAGTTAGCTTCATCGCGGGAGATTCCAATGATTCTGAAAGCCTTGGATAGGGTTGGTCGGATAGCCTTGAGGTAGGCACACTCACCTTTTAGCTGTGCAGCCTGGGTTTGAATCTCGACCCAGCTGTAATTTACCATCCTGCTGTTTCACAGTCAATGCGTGTGCTATCCTTTGGATGGACGTTAAATTTGGCGTCTCATCTGCTGGCTTTAGCTGATGAATGTTCTAGATCCCATGGTGTCCTTCGTGTAGAATAGACGAGTTCCTACTTGCTTTGACATCATACTCCAGTTGGTTTGAGGTGAAGGTGGTTGACATCAGGGCTGCGTAAAGGTGCCCTGGAGTCCTTTGGAAAGAAGGTTCTTCCGAGGCCACTACACGATAATAAACAACTTCACCCTGTGTGGCCTCTTGTACATGTTTTGGACAAAGCCAGCAGCGGTTCTTTTGGACAGTGGGTGTAGTGTGTGGTTACTTGGGTGGTGGAAACCTCCTCTTTTGTTGCCACCCATTTAATACCCTTAAATAATACATGGCAGTAGTGATTTCAAGGAAAGAGAGAGAGGAGGCAGAGTTTTGAGGTGAGAGATCACTGTGGGTCAGACATGACAAAGCAGCTGAGAATTGCACCTCGACACTTGGTCGTGTACCTGTTGGATCTATTCATCGATCCCCATGACATAGCAGTAAAACAGTTTCATATTGCTGTGAAACCTGTTTTACTGTTTCATAGCAATATTGTGAAACTCTTCTACTTTTGGCTATTTCTTGCAAACTTACTTCGACGCTTATGATAATAATACATGTTATATGCTATTTTAATTTTCTCTTTGCTATGTACAGAATGTATTTGAGTATTTGTATTCTTGCAAATATTTTTTTCTGCTATTTGCTTTAATGCAAAATGCATTGAGACATCAAATGTTATCCATGCTATGCAAGATTAAATTCTTATTTTTATTATTGACCTGTCCACCACATAGCTTGAGATGGGGCTTTGCAATAGCTTTTGGGTGCCTCTGTTTGAGTCTGTTCAGACCATAATATTTTGCCATTTGAATTTTTGTCATCAATTTTTCAACCAACCTTGATTGTGAGAATATGAAGAATAGTGATTAATAACTTCTACATATGTATTTTAGCTCTTGTTTTCGTCAAGTTAGTTTGAAGTTGAGGCTCGTGTAACAGCCAACACATAAAACCATAAACAGAAACACACATAAAACATATAATGGAGGGAGCAGGAGACAAGAGAGGGAGAGAGAGTGGGAAGCACAACAACAGTAGAGAACAGGGATATCGGTAGATCTGTGGAAGGGAGAAGGCTGGGGGGGGGGGGGGAGGGGAGGGTTTATGGTATAAAACAAATGGACAATACTAGTAATTTCACAAATGAAGTCGGAGATTGAAAGAGGTGGATTTGGGGTGTATTAACAGGGGTAGAAAAGATCAAGGTTTTGGATAGGGGAAGATAAGAGATGGTGGTGAAAAGCTGCTTTAAAGACCTAGAGGGAGGAGTGGGATTGAAGAGAGTTTGTTCCAGAGGCGGGAGAAAGGCGGAATGAAAGAGTGAAATTGAGCAGAGAGTCTTGATTTTTACAGTTGCACCAGAAGAGGGTTGCTGGCAGATCTTGTGTGTCCTGCGGGAATATTTGGGGGACAGAGCAGGGGGAGTTAGGCCGGAGAGGAGTCGGTAGAAGACATATAGTTCAGAGAGAGAGACAGAGACAGAGACAGAGACAGAGACAGAGACAGAGACAGAGAGAGAGAGAGAGGCCCACAGAATCAGCTTCATCGTGGGAGATACCAATGATTCTGAAAACTTTGGTTTCTGCAGCGTGAAGCCGAACTAGGTGTGAGGCAGGTGCACCAGCCCATAGGGGAGCTCAGTACTCAATCAAGCTGTGGATGAAAGCTTTATATGTGGTGAAGAGCTCAGAGGTGCCAAGGTAGGACGTCGTACGACGGAGGATGCCCAGTCGGCAACTGGCTTTGGAGTCCAGCTTGAAAATGTGGTTTTCCCAGGAAAGAGCATGGCAGATAGTGAGTCCCAAACGCTTGAGTGACGGAACATCTTTGAGAGGATTGTTGAGAAAGTATATGGGAGGGTTTCCATATGGTCTTTTTGGAGAGACAAATTGAGAGTGAGAGTGTGAGAAATGTCAAAATTGAAAGACATGTTCCACTTGTTTGGCCAGTTTGTGATATTGTCCAGTTCTGCAGAGATTGAAGAGGCTGCTGCCTGTTGATCTGAGGTTGAGATATGGAGCGGCAAATAGTGGAGTCATCAGCAAAGAGATAGAGAGGATTTTCCAGAAAGTCGGAGCGATCGTTAACGAAGACCAGAAAAAGCACAGGCCACAGAACACTGCCTCGAGGAACTCCAGCCTGAACAGGAATGGGAGATGAGAGAATTCCATTCAGGGCCACATGTTGACTGCGACCAGAGAGGAAGTCAGGAATCATGTGTGAAGGTTTCCATGAATACCATAGGAGGAGAGTTTGGAGAGTAAGGCGGTGTGCCAGACCATATCGAAGGCACTAGATATGTCAAGAGAGATGGCTCTGATTTCGTGTTTGGCGTTTAGCACCTCCATCCATTTTTGAGACAGCAGAAGCAGCATGTTCAGAGTAGAGTGAACTGATCTGAATCCAAATTGATGATCAGAGATTAAGCCATTGGAGAAGAGGAAGGATTTAATATCAGAAGGAATGATGGATTCCATGACCTTGCTGATGATTGGGAGCAGGTTCATTGGTCTGTTGTTGCAAAGATCTGTTTTTGCACCTTTTTGTGTAAAGCGGTAATGTTGGCTGATTTCCAAGCAGATGACAGATGACCTTGAGCAAAAGAGACAGTGAAAAGTACAGAGAGAGGGTGAGATAGAGTGGCAGAGCAGGATTTTAGGACCCATGGGCTGATGCACTCTGGTCCAGGTGCAGAATCAGAGTCGAGGATTGACAGAAACTTCTCCACTTTGTCGGGAGAGAAGGAGACAGAGTCCAAGAGCAGCTGTGTACGATGGGTTAAGGTGGGTACAGAAAGAGACGGGTTTGGGACTCAAGATTTTGAGGCAAACACAGAGTTTAGGCATTCAGAGATTCGGCATTCAGCTGTGACACCAGAAACACCAGAAACAGATTTGACCAGACACCACCAGGATTTGGAGGAGGTAGACAGGTTTCAGAGTTCAGTCTTGAGAGTTGTTGTTGTTTTTGTATCCAGCCTGTGGCTACTGGTTTGCATCATTTCTCTAGAAGCGCGTTTGTGCCGCTGATATAGTGCCCCAATCACCAGTGAGCTGGTATTCAATTTGCCAAACCACGGAAGGACGACAGGCCCCTCGTGTTAATTGAACGATCGACCGGAATTCAAACTCAGGATCCTGGGATCCCAAACCAGCACCCTAACTGTTTAGCCAACACCAGGCTAGAGAGCCAACACTCATGAGAGTCGAGAGATATTGTTTCCTGGCTCTCCTGCGGGTAGACACACACTTGTTCCGAGCTTTGCGGAAGGAACGGAGATTGCTTTCCATTGGATTTGCCTTTCATGAGGCAAAGCCAAGTTGTTTCAGGGCAACTGCCTCACCACAAGATTCAATGTACCATGGGTGGGAGGAAATGTATAACAGGTATTATTTCACTCAGGAGAAAAAGTATAATATTGTTGGTATTATTATTAGTCTTCATGGAGGTTCCCACTGGCAATCTATTGTTCTTGGAAGGATTATATTATTCTCACACATTTTGTGGCTTGGCCGCCATTTGAATTTAAGGGAAAAAATTTAAATAATCTTTTCCGAACTGCCTCTTAACGGATCAATGCAAAATGTCAAACATATATGATCAACTACTGATGTGGGAAAAAAATATTGGTAAACTATGACGTCATCAGTCACATGATATGGTGGCCATCTTGAATTTAAGGAAAAGAAATTGAAAATCCAAATCTGCAGAACCGCTTAACGGATCCAAACCAAAATTTACAGATATGATCGACTCAATGAGGAAAATTTATTTAAATGATTATGTCATCAGTCACGTGGTATGGTGGCCATTTTGCCTGTAAGTCTATCATCAGTGCTTGCAGTTCTCGTCATTATTATTATTATTATTATTATTATTATTATTATGCACATGTCACATGGAACATAAAACTCCTGACATAAATCCATTAGTTACATAAATCAATCAGTGACATAAATCCATCATGTCCAGTATATACTACATAACTATTTTTCACACATGTAAATGTATTTAAAACTTTTCTTATTTATGATCAGGTACCAAACTTTTTATCTTATATCTTCTCCTTCTTAAATTTTTTTTAGTGATCCTGATTCACATAATCTTGCTACGTCAGCATCCATTTTACGTGTGCAAACAATGTGTTTATGATAACTGCCGTAGTGCTGACCATTGACAAAAATTTTGCTTTTGACAAAAAACCTTTGACAAAAAACAACATAATTCATCAATTCTCATCCTGACAACGAGGCATAATAGAGTCCGTCATATGTATGTCAACATCAAAATCCAGGTACGTTTGTTGTTCTCCTCTTCGTTTTATAATGGGTGAGGTAAACTATGACGTCATCATAGTCCGATGGCACCGCAACATCGTCCGATGGCACCAAAGAGGTACTTAAACCTTGAGGTTTGGCACCAAAGAGGTAAACCTTAAGATGGTACTTAAACAGCCTTGCCTTGACCTCAAGACTCCTCCACTCCCCTCTGTTGTCAGCCAACTCTCTCCACTCTCCAACCACCCCGCCTTACTAAAATCCCTCTTCACACAATCTCCCCAACGAATAATCAGTCACTATTTGCAAATTGCCATTCACCAGGTCCCTTGCAAGTGTTGTATAAAATTAAGAAAGTGTGGAAATGCTCAGAGTGAATTGTCCTCTGGATCCTTGGTCTGCTTGAGTCTCATCACTCTCAGAAAGTTCTTCCTGACACTGGAAATTCACGTTCCACAAACCACCTGTGATTATTACCCTCACCAGAGGAGAGGGTATTGCATTCGAGTCCGTTTATTACTTGCCGGAAAGGATTCCGGCAAGTATGTTGATCGGTTGGTTACTTGCCGGAAAAATTTTTCCGGCAAGTATGTTGATCTGTTCGTTTGTCTGTTTGTCTGTTTGTTACTTGCCGGAAAAATTTTCCGGCAAGTATGTTGATCTGTTCGTTTGTTACTTGCCGGAAAAATTTTCCGGCAAGTATGTTGATCTGTTCGTTTGTTACTTGCCGGAAAAGATTCCGGCAAGTATGTTGATCTGTTCGTTTGTTTGTTACTTGCCGGAAAAATTTTTCCGGCAAGTATGTTGATCTGTTCGTTTGTCTGTCTGTTTGTCTGTCTGTCTGTCTGTCTGTCTGTCTGTCTGTTTGCAGCACTGCGTCTACACCGTTGCACGGAGAATCGCCAAACTTTGCACACATATTCGTCTTGCCCTGGAATAGACTGTGCCCAATTGATGACGTCATCGGTGACGTGGTTCGGCCGCCATCTTGGAAAAACCGAAAAACCTTGCACCTCTATATCTCCGAAAGTACTGAACAGAAAAAATTGAGACATGGCTCATTGTAAAGAACTCTCCATGGGGAATAAAATATGTAAATGATGACGTCATCAGTCATGTGGTTCGGTCGCCATCTTGGAAAAACGGCAAAACGTTGCGCCACTATATCTCCAAAAGTGCTGAACAGAAAAAATTGAGACATGGCTCATTGTAAAGAACTCTCCATGGGGAATAAAATATGTTAATGATGACGTCATCAGTCGCGTGGTCGGCCGCCATCTTGGAAAAACCGAAAAACCTAGCACCTCCATATCTCCGAAAGTGCTGAATAGGAAAAATTGAGACATGGCTCATTGTCAAGAACTCTCCATGTGGAATAAAATATGTTAATGATGACGCCATCGGTCACGTGGTGCGGCCGCCATCTTGGAAAAACGGGAAAAAAAATCACCTCCATATCTCCGAAAGTGCTGAATAGAAAAAATTGAGACATGGCTCATTGGAAAGAACTCTCCAGGGGGAATAAAATATGTTAATGATGACGTCATCGGTCACGTGGTTCGGCCGCCATCTTGGAAAATCCGAAAAACGTTGCACCTCTATCTCCAAAAGTGCTGAACAGAAAAAATTGAGACATGGCTCATTGTAAAGAACTCCACATGGGGAATAAAATATGTTAATGATGACGTCATCAGTCACGTGGTCGGCCGCCATCTTGGAAAAACGGCAAAACTTTGCACTACGAAATCTCCAAAAGTGCTGAACAGAAAAAATTGAGACATGGCTCATTGTAAAAAACTCTCCATGGGGAATAAAATATGTTAATGATGTCATATGTCACGTGGTCGGCCGCCATCTTGGAAAAACGGCAAAACTTTGCACCACTATATCTCCAAAAGTGCTGAACAGAAAAAATTGAGACATGGCTCATTGTAAAGACCTCTCCATGGGGAATAAAATATGTTAATGATGATGCCATCGGTCACGTGGTTCGGCCGCCATCTTGGAAAAACGGCAAAAACTTTGCACCACTATATCTCCAAAAGTGCAGAATGGAAAAAATTGAGACATGGCTCATTGTAAAGACCTCTCCATGGGGAATAAAATTTGTTAATGATGACATCATATGTCACGTGGTTCGGCCGCCATCTTGGAAAAACCGAAACCTCCACATCTCCGAAAGTGCTGAATAGAAAAAATTGAGACATGGCTCATTGAAAAGAACTCTCCATGGGGAATAAAATATGTTAATGATGACGTCATCGGTCACGTGGTTCGGCCGCCATATTTGTCCTAAATGGCCAATAAAAAAGTACATTCCGGCAAGTCCTCGGTCTCTGACCGATTTTTCATTACTTGCCGGAAAAATTTTTCCGGCAAGTATGTTGATCTGTTCGTTACTTGCCGGAAAAATTTTTCCGGCAAGTATGTTCATCTGTTCGTTTGTCTGTTTGTCTGTTTGTCTGTTTGTCTGTTTGTCTGTTTGTCTGTCTGTTTGCAGCACTGCGTCTACACCGTTGCACAGAGAATCGCCAAACTTTGCACACATATTGGTCTTGCCCTGGAATAGACTGTGCCCAATTGATGACGTCATCGGTGACGTGGTTCGGCCGCCATCTTGGAAAAACCAAAAAACTTGGCACCTCTATATCTCCGAAAGTACTGTACAGAAAAAATTGAGACATGGCTCATTGTAAAGAACTCTCCATGGGGAATAAAATATGTTACTGATGACGTCATATGTCACGTGGTCGGCCGCCATCTTGGAAAAACGGCACAAATTTGCACCACTATAGCTCCAAAAGTGCTGAACAGAAAAAATTGAGACATGGCTCATTGGAAAGAACTCTCCAGGGGGAATAAAATATGTTAATGATGACGTCATCGGTCACGTGGTTCTGCCGCCATTTTGGAAAATCCGAAAAACTTTGCACTTCCATATCTCCGAAGGTGCTGAATAGAAAAAATTGAGACATGGCTCATTGGAAAGAACTCTCCGTGGGGAATAAAATATGTTAATGATGACGTCATCGGTCACGTGGTTCGGCCGCCATCTTGGAAAATCCGAAAAACGTTGCACCTCTATCTCCAAAAGTGCTGAACAGAAAAAATTGAGACATGGCTCATTGTAAAGAACTCTCCGTGGGGAATAAAATATGTTAATGATGACGTCATATGTCACGTGGTTGGCCGCCATCTTGGAAAAACGGCAAAAATTTGCACCACTATATCTCCAAAAGTGCTGAACAGAAAGAATTGAGACATGGCCCATTGGAAAGAACTCTCCATGGGGAATAAAATATGTTAATAATGACGTCATCTATCACGTGGTTCAGCCGCCATATTTGTTCTAAATGGCCGATAAAAAAGTACATTCCGGCAAGTCCTCGGTCTCTGACCGATTTTTCATTACTTGCCGGAAAAGATTCCGGCAAGTATGTTGATCTGTTCGTTTGTTAGTCTGTTTGTCTGTTTGTCTGTCTGTTTGTCTGTTTGCAGCACTGCGTCTACACCGTTGCACGGAGAATCGCCAAACTTTGCACACATATTGGTCTTGCCCTGGAATAGACTGTGCCCAATTGATGACGTCATCGGTGACGTGGTTCGGCCGCCATCTTGGAAAAACCGAAAAACTTTGCACTTCTATATCTCCGAAAGTACTGAACAGAAAAAATTGAGACATGGCTCATTGTAAAGAACTCTCCATGGGGAATAAAATATGTTAATGATGACATCATCAGTCACGTGGTCGGCCGCCATCTTGGAAAAACCGAAAAACTTTGCACCTCTATATCTCCGAAAGTACTGAACAGAAAAAATTGAGACATGGCTCATTGTAAAGAACTCTCCATGGGGAATAAAATATGTAAATGATGACGTCATCAGTCACGTGGTTCGGTCGCCATCTTGGAAAAACGGCAAAACGTTGCGCCACTATATCTCCAAAAGTGCTGAACAGAAAAAATTGAGACATGGCTCATTGTAAAGAACTCTCCATGGGGAATAAAATATGTTAATGATGACGTCATATGTCACGTGGTCGGCCGCCATCTTGGAAAAACGGCAAAACTTTGCACCACTATATTTCCAAAAGTGCTGAACAGAAAAAATTGAGACATGCCTCATTGTAAAGAACTCTCCATGGGGAATAAAATATGTTAATGATGACGTCATATGTCACGTGGTCGGCCGCCATCTTGGAAAAACGGCAAAACTTTGCACCACTATATTTCCAAAAGTGCTGAACAGAAAAAATTGAGACATGGCTCATTGTAAAGAACTCTCCATGTGGAATAAAATATGTTCATGATGACGTCATCGGTCACGTGGTTCAGCCGCCATCTTGGAAAAACTGAAAAGCGTTGCACCTCCACATCTCCGAAAGTGCTGAATAGAAAAAATTGAGACATGGCTCATTGTAAAGAACTCTCCATGGGGAATAAAATATGTTAATGATGACGTCATCGGTCACGTGGTTCGACCGCCATATTTGTCCGAAATGGCCGATAAAAAAGTAAATTCCGGCAAGTCCTCGGTCTCTGACCGATTTTTCATCTGTCTGTCTGTCTGTCTGTTTGCAGCACTGCGTCTACACCGTTGCACGGAGAATCGCCAAACTTTGCACACATATTGGTCTTGCCCTGGAATAGACTGTGCCCAATTTATGACGTCATCGGTGACGTGGTTCGGCCGCCATCTTGGAAAAACCGAAAAACTTTGCACCTCTATATCTCCGAAAGTACTGAACAGAAAAAATTGAGACATGGCTCATTGTAAAGAACTCTCCATGGGGAATAAAATATGTAAATGATGACGTCATCAGTCACGTGGTTCGGGCGCCATCTTGGAAAAACGGCAAAACGTTGCGCCACTATATCTCCAAAAGTGCTGAACAGAAAAAATTGAGACATGGCTCATTGTAAAGAACTCTCCATGGGGAATAAAATATGTTAATGATGACGTCATATGTCACGTGGTCGGCCGCCATCTTGGAAAAACGGCAAAAATTTGCACCACTATATCTCCAAAAGTGCTGAACAGAAAAATTGAGACATGGCTCATTGTAAAGAACTCTCCATGGGGAATAAAATATGTTGATGACGTCATCAGTCACGTGGTCGGCCGCCATCTTGGAAAAACCGAAAAATTAGCACCTCCATATCTCCGAAAGTGCTGAATAGAAAAAATTGAGACATGGCTCATTGTAAAGAACTCTCCATGGGGAATAAAATATGTTAATGATGATGTCATCGGTCACGTGGTTCGGCCGCCATCTTGGAAAAACGGCCAAACTTTGCACCACTATATTTCCAAAAGTGCTGAACAGAAAAAATTGAGACATGGCTCATTGTAAAGAACTCTCCATGGGGAATAAAATATGTTAATGATGACGTCATCGGTCACGTGGTTCGGCCGCCATATTTGTCCTAAATGGCGGATAAAAAAGTACATTCCGGCAAGTCCTCGGTCTCTGACCGATTTTTCATTACTTGCCGGAAAAATTTTCCGGCAAGTATGTTGATCTGTTCGTTTGTCTGTTTGTCTGTTTGTCTGTTTGTCTGTTTGTCTGTTTGTCTGTCTGTCTGTCTGTTTGCAGCACTGCGTCTACACCGTTGCATGTAGAATCGCCAAACTTTGCACACTTATTGGTCTTGCCCTGGAATAGACTGTGCCCAATTGATGACGTCATCTGTGACGTGGTTCGGCCGCCATCTTGGAAAAACCGAAAAACTTTGCACCTCTATATCTCCGAAAGTACTGAACAGAAAAAATTGAGACATGGCTCATTGTAAAGAACTCTCCATGGGGAATAAAATATGTTAATGATGACGTCATATGTCACGTGGTCGGCCGCCATCTTGGAAAAACGGCAAAACTTTGCACCACTATATCTCCAAAAGTGCTGAACAGAAAAAATTGAGACATGGCTCATTGTAAAGAACTCTCCATGGGGATTAAAATATGTTAATGATGACGTCATATGTCACGTGGTCGGCCGCCATCTTGGAAAAACGGCAAAACTTTGCACTACTATATCTCCAAAAGTGCTGAACAGAAAAAATTGAGACATGGCTCATTGTAAAGAACTCCATGGGGAATAAAATATGTTAATGATGACGTCATATGTCACGTGGTCGGCCGCCATCTTGGAAAAACGGCAAAACTTTGCACCACTATATCTCCAAAAGTGCTGAACAGAAAAAATTGAGACATGGCTCATTGTAAAGAACTCTCCATGGGGAATAAAATATGTTAATGATGACATCATCGGTCACGTGTTTCGGCCGCCATATTTGTCCTAAATGGCCGATAAAAAAGTACATTCCGGCAAGTCCTCGGTCTCTGACCGATTTTTCATTTGTCTGTTTGTCTGTTTGTCTGTTTGTCTGTTTGTCTGTTTGCAGCACTGCGTCTACACCGTTGCACGGAGAATCGCCAAACTTTGCACACATAATGGTCTTGCCCTCTAATATACTGTGCCTCAATGATGACGTCATCGGTGACGTGGTTCGGCCGCCATCTTGGAAAAACCGAATAAATTTGCACCTCTATATCTCCGAAAGTACTGAACAGAAAAAATTGAGACATGGCTCATTGTAAAGAACTCTCCATGGGGAATAAAATATGTTAATGATGACGTCATATGTCACGTGGTCGGCCGCCATCTTGGAAAAACGGCAAAAATTTGCACCACTATATCTCCAAAAGTGCTGAACAGAAAAAATTGAGACATGGCTCATTGTAAAGAACTCTCCATGGGGCATAAAATATGTTAATGATGACGTCATCAGTCACGTGGTCGGCCGCCATCTTGGAAAAACCGAAAAACTTAGCACCTCCATATCTCCGAAAGTGCTGAATAGAAAAAATTGAGACATGGCTCATTGTAAAGAACTCTCCATGGGGAACAAAATATGTTAATGATGATGTCATCGGTCACGTGGTTCGGCCGCCATCTTGGAAAAACCGAAAAACTCTGCACCTCCACATCTCCAAAAGTCCTGAATAGAAAAAATTGAGGTATGGCTCATTGTAAAGAACTCTCCATGGGGAATAAAATATGTTAATTATGACGTCATCGGTCACGTGGTTCGGCCGCCCTATTTGTCCTAAATGGCTGATAAAAAAGTACATTCCGGCAAGTCCTCGGTCTCTGACCGATTTTTCATTACTTGCCGGAAAAGATTCCGGCAAGTATGTTGATCTGTTCGTTTGTTTGTCTGTCTGTTTGTCTGTTTGCAGCACTACGTCTACACCGTTGCACGTAGAATCACCAAACTTTGCACACGTATTTGTCTTGCCCTCTAATATACTGTGCCCAAATGATGACGTCATCGGTCACGTGGTTCGGCCGCCATCTTGGAAAAACCGAAAATTTTTGCACCTCGATATCTCAAAGTGCTGAACAGAAAAAATTGAGACATGGCTCATTGTAAAGAACTCTCCATGGGGAATAAATATGTTAATGATGACGTCATCGGTCACGTGGTTCGGCCGCCATCTTGGGAAAAACGAAAATTTTTGCACCTCCATATCTCCGAAAGTCCTGAACAGAAAAAATTGAGACATGGCTCATTGTAAAGAACTCTCCATGGGGAATAAAATATGTTAATGATGACGTCATCAGTCACGTGGTTCGGCCGCCATCTTGGAAAAGCCGAAAATTTTTGCACCTCCATATCTCCGAAAGTCCTGAACAGAAAAAATTGAGACATGGCTCATTGTAAAGAACTCTCCATGGGGAATAAAATATGTTAATGATGACGTCATCAGTCACATGGTCGGCCGCCATCTTGGAAAAACGGCAAAACTTTGCACCACGATATCTCCAAAAGTGCTGAACAGAAAAAATTGAGACATGGCTCATTGTAAAGAACGCTCCATGGGGAATAAAATATGTTAATGATGACGTCATATGTCACGTGGTCGGCCGCCATCTTGGAAAAACGGCAAAACTTTGCACCACTATATCTCCAAAAGTGCTGAACAGAAAAAATTGAGACATTGCTCATTGTAAAGAACTCTCCATGGGGAATAAAATATGTTAATGATGACGTCATCAGTCACGTGGTTCGGCCGCCATCTTGGAAAAATCGGAAATTTTTGCACCTCCATATCTCCGAAAGTCCTGAACAGAAAAAATTGAGACATGGCTCATTGTAAAGAACTCTCCATGGGGAATAAAATATGTTAATGATGACGTCATCAGTCACGTGGTTCGGCCGCCATCTTGGATAAACCGAAAAACTTTGCACATCCATATCTCTGAATGTACTGAATAGAAAAAATTGAGACATCGCTCATTGCAAAGATCTCTCCATGGAGAATACAATATGTTAATGATGACGTCATCGGTCACGTGATTCGGCCGCCATCTTGGAAAATCCGAAAAACTTTGCACCTCCATATCTCCGAAAGTGCTGAATAGAAAAAATTGAGACATGGCTCTTTGTAAAGAACTCTCCATGGGGAATAAAATATGTTAATGATGACCTCATCAGTCACGTGGTTCGGCCGCCATCTTGGAAAAACGGCAAAACCTTGCACCACTATATCTCCAAAAGTGCTGAACAGAAAAAATTGAGACATGGCTCATTGTAAAGAACTCTCCATGGGGAATAAAATATGTTAATGATGACGTCATCGGCCATGTGGTTCGGCCGCCATATTTGTTCTAAATGGCCGATAAAAAGGTAAATTCCGGCAAGTCCTCGGTCTCTGACCGATTTTTCATTTGTTACTTGCCGGAAAATTTTTTCCGGCAAGTATGTTGATCTGTTCGTTTGTCTGTTTGTCTGTCTGTCTGTCTGTCTGTCTGTTTGTCTGTCTGTTTGCAGCACTGCGTCTACACCGTTGCACGTAGAATCGCCAAACTTTGCACACATATTGGTCTTGCCCTGGAATAGACTGTGCCCAATTGATGACGTCATCGGTGACGTGCTTCGGCCGCCATCTTGTAAAAACCGAAAAACCTTGTACTTCTATATCTCCGAAAGTACTGAACAGAAAAAATTGAGACATGGCTCATTGTAAAGAACTCTCCATGGGGAATAAAATATGTTAATGATGACATCATCAGTCACGTGGTCGGCCGCCATCTTGGAAAAACGGCAAAACTTTGCACCACGAAATCTTCAAAAGTGCTGAACAGAAAAAATTGAGACATGGCTCATTGTAAAGAACTCTCGATGGGGAATAAAATATGTTAATGATGACATCATCAGTCACGTGGTCGGCCGCCATCTTGGAAAAACGGCAAAACTTTGCACCACAAAATCTCCAAAAGTGCTGATCAGAAAAAATTGAGACATGGCTCATTGTAAAGAACTCTCCATGGGGAATAAAATTTGTTAATGATGACGTCATATGTCAGGTGGTTCGGCCGCCATGTTGGAAAAACGGCAAAACTTTGCACCACAAAATCTCCAAAAGTGCTGATCAGAAAAAATTGAGACATGGCTCATTGTAAATAACTCTCCACGGGGAATAAAATATGTTAATGATGACCTCATCGGTCACATGGTTCGGCCGCCATATTTGTCCTAAATGGCCGATAAAAAGTACATTCCGGCAAGTCCTCGGTCTCTGACCGATTTTTCATCTGTCTGTCTGTCTGTCTGTTTGTCTGTCTGTCTGTCTGTTTGCAGCACTGCGTCTACACCGTTGCACGGAGAATCGCCAAACTTTGCACACATATTGGTCTTGCCCTGGAATAGACTGTGCCCAATTGATGACGTCATCGGTGACGTGGTTCGGCCGCCATCTTGGAAAAACCGAAAAACTTTGCACTTCTATATCTCCGAAAGTACTGAACAGAAAAAATTGAGACATGGCTCATTGTAAAGAACTCTCCATGGGGAATAATATGTTAATGATGACGTCATCAGTCACGTGGTTCTGCCGCCATCTTGGAAAAACCGAAAAACTTTGCATCTCCATATCTCCGGAAGTGCTGAATAGACAAAATTGATACATGGCTCATTGGAAAGAACTCTCCAGGGGGAATAAAATATGTTAATGATGACATCATCAGTCACGTGGTCGGCCGCCATCTTGGAAAAACGGCAAAACTTTGCACCACGAAATCTCCAAAAGTGCTGAACAGAAAAAATTGAGACATGGCTCATTGGTAAGAACTCTCCATGGGGAATAAAATATGTTAATGATGACGTCATCAGTCACGTGGTTCGGCCGCCATCTTGGAAAAACCGAAAAACTTTGCACCTCCATATCTCCGGAAGTGCTGAATAGAACAAATTGAGACATGGCTCATTGGAAAGAACTCTCCATGGGGAATAAAATATGTTAATGATGATGTCATCAGTCACGTGGTTCGGCCGCCATCTTGGAAAAAACGAAAAACTTTGCACCTCCATATCTCCGGAAGTGCTGAATAGAAAAAATTGAGACATGGCTCATTGGAAAGAACTCTCCATGGGGAATAAAATATGTTAATGACGATGCCATCAGTCACGTGGTTCGGCCGCCATCTTGGAAAAACGGGAAAACTTTGCACCACTATATCTCCAAAAGTGCAGAATGGAAAAAATTGAGACATGGCTCATTGTAAAGAACACTCCATGGGGAATAAAATGTGTTAATGATGACATCATCTATCACGTGGTTCGGCCGCCATATTTGTTCTAAATGGCCGATAAAAAAGTACATTCCGGCAAGTCCTCGGTCTCTGACCGATTTTTCATCTGTTTGTCTGTTTGTCTGTTTGCAGCACTGCGTCTACACCGTTGCACGTAGAATCGCCAAACTTTGCACACATATTGGTCTTGCCCTGGAAAAGACTGTGCCCAATTGTTGACGTCATCGGTGACGTGGTTCGGCCGCCATCTTGGAAAAACCGAAAAACGTTGCACCTCAAAATCTCCGAAAGTACTGAACAGAAAAAATTGAGACATGGCTCATTGTAAAGAACTCTCCATGGGGAATAAAATATGTTAATGATGACGTCATATGTCACGTGGTCGGCCGCCATCTTGGAAAAACGGAAAAACTTTGCTCCACTATATCTCCAAAAGTGCTGAACAGAAAAAATTGAGACATGGCTCATTGTAAAGAACTCTCCATGGGGATTAAAACATGTTAATGATGACGTCATCAGTCACATGGTCGGCCGCCATCTTGGAAAAACGGCAAAACTGTGCACCACTATATCTCCAAAAGTGCTGAACAGAAAAAATTGAGACATGGCTCATTGTAAAGAACTCTCCATGGGGAATAAAACATGTTAATGATGACGTCATATGTCACGTGGTCGGCCGCCATCTTGGAAAAACGGCAAAACTTTGCACCGCTATATCTCCAAAAGTGCTGAACAGAAAAAATTGAGACATGGCTCATTGTAAAGAACTCTCCATGGGGAATAAAATATGTTAATGATGACGTCATCAGTCACGTGGTCGGCCGCCATCTTGGAAAAACGGCAAAACTTTGCACCACGAAATCTCCAAAAGTGCTGAACAGAAAAAATTGAGACATGGCTCATTGTAAAGAACTCTCCATGGGGAATAAAATATGTTAATGATGATGTCATATGTCACGTGGTCGGCCACCATCTTGGAAAAACGGCAAAACTTTGCACCACTATATCTCCAAAAGTGCTGAACAGAAAAAATTGAGACATGGCTCATTGTAAAGAACTCTCCATGGGGAATAAAATTTGTTAATGATGACGTCATATGTCACGTGGTTCGGCCGCCATCTTGGAAAAACCGAAAAATTTTGCACCTCCATATCTCTGAATGTGCTGAATAGAAAAAATTGAGACATGGCTCATTGTAAAGAACTCTCCATGGGGAATAAAATATGTTAATGATGACGTCATATGTCACGTGGGCGGCCGCCATCTTGGAAAAACGGCAAAACTTTGCACCACTATATCTCCAAAAGTGCTGAACAGAAAAAATTGAGGCATGGCTCATTGTGAAGAACTCTCCATGGGGAATAAAACATGTTAATGATGACGTCATCCGTCACGTGGTTCGGCCGCCATCTTGGAAAAACCGAAAAATGTGCACCTCCATATCTCCGAAAGTACTGAACAGAAAAAATTGAGACATGGCTCATTGTAAAGAACTCTCCATGGGGAACAAAATATGTTAATGATGACGTCATCAGTCACGTGGTTCGGCCGCCATCTTGGAAAAACGGCAAAATTTTGCACCACGAAATCTCCAAAAGTGCTGAACAGAAAAAATTGAGACATGGCTCATTGTAAAGAACTCTCCATGCGGAATTAAAATATGTTAATGATGATGTCATATGTCACGTGGTCGGCCGCCATCTTGGAAAAACCAAAAAACTTTGCACCGCTATATCTCCAAAAGTGCTGAACAGAAAAAATTGAGACATGGCTCATTGAAAAGAACTCTCCATGGGGAATAAAATATGTTAATGATGACGTCATAGGTCACGTGGTTCGGCCGCCATCTTGGGAAAACGGCAAAATTTTGCACCGCTATGTCTCCAAAAGTACTGAACAGAAAAAATTGAGACATGGCTCATTGTAAAGAACACTCCATGGAGAATAAAATATGTTAATGATGACGTCATAGGTAACGTGGTTCGGCCGCCATTTTGGGAAAACCGAAAAACTTAGCACCGCCATATCTCCGAAAGTCCTGAATAGAAAAAAATTGAGACATGGCTCATTATAAAGAAATCTCCATGTGGAATAAAATATGTTAATGATGACGTCATCGGTCACGTAGTTCGGCCGCCATCTTGGAAAAACCGAAAAACTTTGCACCTCCACATCTCCGAAAGTGCTGAATAGAAAAAATTGAGACATGGCTCATTGAAAAGAACTCTCCATGGGGAATAAAATATGTTAATGATGACGTCATCAGTCACGTGGTTCGGCCGCCATATTTGTCCTAAATGGCCGATAAAAAAGTACGTTCCGGCAAGTCCTCGGTCTCTGACCGATTTTTCATTTGTCTGTTTGTCTGTCTGGCTGTCTGTTTGTTCGCAGCACTACGTCTACACCGTTGCACGTAGAATCGCCAAACTTGACACACATATTTGTCTTGCCCTGGAATAGACTGTGCCCAATTGATGACGTCATCGGTCACGTGGTTCGGCCGCCATCTTGGAAAACCCGAAAAATTTGCACCTCCATATCTCCAAAAGTGCTGAATAGAAAAAATAGAGACTTGGCTCATTGTAAAGAACTCTCCATGGGGAATAAAATATGTTAATGATGATGTCATCGGTCACGTGGTTCGGCCGCCGTCTTGGAAAAGCCAAAAAAACTTTGCACCTCTCTATCTCCGAAAGTGCTGAAAAGAAAGAATTGAGACATGGCTCATTGTAAAGAACTCTCCATGGGGAATAAAATATGTTAATGATGATGTCATAGGTGCGTCCATTATGACGTCATAATTCGACAAGTACAAAACTTCATCCGATCAAGTTTAGCTCTTTACGAGCCTCGATTCAGTATACAAAAAAAAAGAAAAAAAGATGAAATTTCTTGAGCATAATCTAGGAATTAGTTTAGAAAACAAATAATGATGACGTCATCGGTCACGTGGTTCGGCCGCCATATTCGTCCAAAATGACCGATAAAAAGTGCATTCCGGCAAGTCCTCGGTCTCTGACCGATTTTTCATCTGTCTGTTTGTCTGTTTGCAGCACTACGTCTACACCGTTGCACATAGAATCGCCAAACTTTGCACACGTATTTGGCTTGCCCTGGAAGAGACTGTGCCCAATTGATGACGTCATCGGTCACGTGGTTCGGCCGCCATTTTGGAAAAACCGAAAAACTTTGCACCTCCATATCTCCGAAAGTGCTGAACAGAAAAAATTGAGACATGGCTCTTTGTAAAGAACTCTCCATGGGGAATAAAATATGTCAATGATGACGTCATCAGTCACGTGGTTCAGCCGCCATCTTGGAAAAACCGAAAAACATTGCACCTCCATATCTCCGAAAGTGCTGAATAGAAAAAATTGAGACATGGCTCATTGTAAAGAACTCTCCATGGGGAATAAAATATGATAATGATGACGTCATAGGTCACGTGGTTCGGCCGCCATATTTGTCCTAAATGGCCAATAAAAAAGTAAATTCCGGCAAGTCCTCGGTCTCTGACCGATTTTTCATCTGTTTGTCTGTCTGTTTGTCCACACAGAATAAAGATGATTTTCTCTGCAATGGTTGGTCCGATTGCCAGGAAATTCACCATAGGTGCAACTCCACCTGCATAATTTTTCAATGATATTATGACGTCATAGGTCACGTGGTTTGGCCGCCATCTTGGAAAAACTGAAAAACTTTGCACCTCCATCTCCGAAAACGCTGAACAGAAAAAATTGAGACATGGCTCATTGTAAAGAACTCTCCATGGGGAATAAAACATGTTAATGATGATGTCATAGGTGCCTCCATTATGACGTCATAATTCGATAAGTACAAAACTTCATCCGATCAAGATGAAATTTCTTGAGCATAATTAGGAATAAATTAGTTAGAGAAAAAAATGATGACGTCATTGGTCACGTGGTTCGATCGCCATATTCGTTTTAACACAAAAGCCTAAAAAACCACTGAAAATACATCCTGGCGAGGGTTTGCAATCTCTGATTGCTCTTTTTCCTGTTTAAATTGTAATGTTGTAGTGAGTCCACAAAAGCAACAACGACTTCTCATCCATGACAGATTGACAAACAAGCAGCTATTACAATATTAGAAAGACTACAAGGAAGATTACCGGAAAAGGAAGGCCGAAAAATACATGGCTTCGCCAAGGGCTTTTCATCAAATTTTATGCAATGTGGTAGGGAAAGTCGCTCTCGATTTCAAAACATCAAGTTTCGGGCTCAGCCGGTTTCATTCAAGCTTGAACTCTTCCATTTTATGGTTTTGTGTGCACGCCTGAGGCATTTTTTTTCAATTGGGGGCACATAGGCAGGCACTCAAGGTCTCACCCATTGGTAATCACATTCAAACACTCTCCATCAGCACGCCAAAGAGCTGCTGGTCAAACGGCCCTCACTAAAAAGCATCTGACAAGCAGCCTGATGGAGCAGCCACACGCTATCCTCTCCCTGCTCATTTCACCTGCGATATTGGCGATCGATGCGAGCCGAAAACACCGATTAGAGCTGAAGACAGTGGGACAAGATTGGAAATACTTCAGGCACACTAGTGACACTTCAGCAAGACATTATAAAGAATCAGCTAGCAAGTCGGACCTTGCGACGCTGCAGAGGGAATCCTACTTCGGTGAAACAAATTGTAAGAGCAAAGGTCACATGGCAAGTGCTAACGATCCTGTGAAGTTGAGTTGAAAGTATAGTTTGCATCAAATTTCCGAAATCTCACTCTTAAACAACCTTCACCTTCTGCTTCAGTGAGCCAGGCCTTGATATACGTTGTCCTTATGGTTAAAAATTACATGTAGAATATGTGAGCAAATGTGCTGAAGTACAAAAGGAATTAGATTGGAAATTCTTAACATTTAATTTTGTCTGTGAACTGAAGGAAGGAGAGCTCAGCAATAACGGGCTTGCCATGGAATTGTCTGCTCCTGAATTCAGATCATATAAAAACCTAAATATGGACGCGAACCAGTAAAGAAACCACATTGCTGAGTATAATTTTCCTTCACCAATGTTCGTTCTCATCAGTGTGGGCATAAAACTTTCTCTAGTACTCTATATTATTTGCGCCGGTTTAATAATCAAATATAAAATTCCGTATGTGGGGTCAACCATAAGGTGAGGTCATGACATACTTGTCTATGAGCATACTTTGGCAGCCCCATCAGGGTCCTCTTCATCGGCCTCCAATGATTGGTCAATTAATGTTTCAGCAACTATCAATTGCTGCAATTTTGTGGTACGAGGCATTCAGAAAATGACTTTTGCAGTTAAGATTTACAATACTGTGAGTTGTGTATCTCATTACCTCCACCAGCGAAGGTGGACAGAGGCTATCTTTTCACCACTGTTTGTCTGTCTGTTTTTCTTATTGTGAGAAGGATAAACATTCGGACTGAATTATGGAAAGGTTATGGACCGATTCGGACGAAACTTGGTGCACAGGTTGGGTGGGTGACAATAACGAATCGATTCGATTTTGGTGAAGTTCTGGATCAAGATAGTGAAATTCTTAAAGTTATTCTTTACCATTGAAGAATAGGACAAAAAAACTACAGCACGATATCTCAAAAAGTTGTGGACCGGTTCGAATGGACTTGTTGCTGTTGGTGACCAATGCATTCATAAACAGTTGGGTGACTAGAATCTCTGTTCAAAATACAATGGTATTCCTAAATGTGGGATTTTATCAACCCAGGTTGTGATGTTGTTCTTGAGGATATGGTGGGATATTGTGCACTGTGACTGTAAATTTTCACTTGTTTAGAGAATATTGTAAAAAAAATGGCTCAAGGTACCTACATACCTGGCAGCCTCTCAACAAATGTACAAATGCGCAAATGAACAAAGAGCTTGTCATGTTGCGATGTCAACACGACAAGCACCCTTCGAAAAGCAATCCAATTTTCATTGTACATTCCATTACTTATACGTTTTAGTCTTTCTCAAAATTCTCAAATTACATTTGAGAATTTTACAAATTACAAATTTTTTACAAATTTTTACAAATTACAAAATTTTACAAATTACAAATTACATCTCAAAAATACATTCTCAAAACGTGGCATCTGCTTTCCATTGGTGATAAACACCAGGAACCACAGGTTATATTTTATGAGAAAACACTTCCCAATAATGCATGGAGATTGAATCCTGAACAAACCACATGGAGATGCAACTCCAAAGTGAACTGAACTATTTTCCAATTAATATGAAGTCTTGCTGGTATTGTCAAATCGGCATCACAAAACTGTCACCTCCTTTGCTTCCCATAGTGCTTAGCGTAACTCAATCAACATCCTCTTGATTTCATCCATTATTACCCCGCACTCGCGAAGCGATAAGTGGGGTTAAGCATTCAGGTGAGGACGTGTGCGGGGTGCCATGTGCGTCTGCATTAAAAAAATTAATCCTTTTCTCGGCAACCGTTGGTCCGATTGACATGAAATTTCCACCATAGGAGGGCATCCTCCTGAAGAATATTTTAATGATTATTATGACGTCATAGGTCACGAGGTACAGGCGCCATCTTGGAAAAACTTCGCACCTCTATATCACTGAAACCACTCCATGGAAAAAATTGAGATCTGGCTCAATGTCAACGACTCCCCATGGGGATATATATATATATATATATATATATATATATATATATATATATATATATATTGTTACAGACGCGGTTGTGGATGTTAGTTTACCGAGCGGTTTGGTATGACCACGTCTGCACAGTTTACCCGATTGTACTCGAACGTTGCCGAGTCGCGCTACGCTAGATCAATTGAGGAAAAGGACTACGGCTGGGATTCAAATGACACGACACCAAGGGTTCAGTTCTCAAGACCTCCGGAGGAGGTTATATTAGGGCGGAAGGTTAGATTACAACTACAAGAGGGACATCATAGAAAGACAGGCACTTAGACACACTTATATTAACCCCAACAGACGACAGATAAACGGGACAAGGCTGACTCACACAGGGATTGATGGCAAGGAAAGGCGGGTATCGATGGCTCCAGGTGCACCTGGGCTCAGGGCAGAATCGACCCGGTTCGGTCCGGTCCAAAGATGCGGGGAGGTATCGTCGCGCTGGGGGTGGCGGTGGCTTCCTCTGCTCTCCGTAGTTCAGGCGCATCTGACGTCACATCTGGTAAGTCGCTGCGTATATCCGGCGGGGAGTGACACGCCCTCGGCTCGTTAGCTCCGCCCCAGATGGAATCGGCACGTTGCTTCTCATTGGGTGCGTGCGGGGGGGGTTACCGGCTCCACCCTTGACGAGGGGCTGACAAGGAGCCCCTTCGTGGTAACCCCGTCGGAGGGCATGGTCATGGCGGCTAACCGAGCCGGTGTGAGGACGCACACTCCCCCCGCGCGCCGTTGTTGTAGTTGTTGTTGTTGTTTCATGGGGAAGATGGGAGGAGGTAAGGGAAGGTCCTAAACTCACTACTGGTGCCATATAATCACATTCTGGTGCAACGAAGTCAGAATTAATGGAAACGAGTCCTTAACTGACATAGACTAAGAATAACTAGCAAGATGTCCGAAAGTTGTCTACGTGAGATGCGGTGGACCTGGGCACGACATTTAATGGGGGAAAAAGGGGAAGGTCGGTTCTACAGAGTGTTGTTTACAGACAATGGGACTAGGGAATGGGGGATTGGGGATAGTTGGGGAGTATTGGGGAAATAGGGGAATATTTACAAGCGGATATGGAGGCCAAATTCCATATTCGCAACATTGCACCCTTCTCTACCCTCGGGGCGTCCCGACCCGATAAATTTTTACCTACTTTAGTGTGGCACTCAGATGTAGTTCCCTCTACTATTAACTCTACCCTGAGTGCGACAGTTTTACAGATATTCACAAATGAGTAAATATGTCCCCCTGCGACGTTGCACCCTTCTCCTCTCAGAAACACACCCACAGGATAACCGAATCCGGAAAGAATTCGCAAACTAAACATACAGCCGGTAGGGAGCATTATTTACAAGACTACGCTGCTATTTACACTACGATCCAGGACCTGTTTCTGGAGGAACACATGCAGATGTTATGCATAGAGAGAGCACGCATGCCAGCATCGATACACCAACCCACGAGTGCTCTGTGGCCTACGGCCTTTAATAATGTGCAGAGCACCCCTTCCAAGCATCAAAAGCACCACCCCATCACACAGTGAGCACCATCCGGTGCACCAATAAAGTGTCTATAAATCATTGTGTGGTGTCGCAGCCGGCCGATGTTCTGCCACTGGTCTTGCCTTCGTGTGGTGCACTTGGCCTTCTTGCTTCTTTAAAAATAAAGAAAGGCGCCAACCGCGTCCATTTCCTTATTGTGGCCGTCAGGGGGCCAACTATTAGTGGTTCACCTGTTTGGCATAGGTGCCACGTTGACCCATAGGTCCTTCCACGGGTGGTGCTTGGCCGCAAAAGAACTGCGGTCCATTGTGGGTGGCCACAAACATTGCGGTCCATTTGGTGTATCGATCCAGGCAGCAAGCAGCGAAAGTGCAGGCCCACAACTGCGTAGCCAGCACCTCTCTCTCCTCTCTCTCTACCCCAAAGCCAGATCCTCGGAGGTGGGAGACAAAAGAAGAAGACAAGTGAGTAAGGTGGTAAGGGCGCAAAAGTGCACGCAATACAAGATGATGCACACTGGGGGCACATGGGAACCAGGTGAGACAGGTACGTTCCTATCGTATGCCCCCCCCCCCACCAGGCAACCTACATGGCCCCTCCCTTACCCCTTACTGTATCCACAAAACACAACACTACCCATAAACATCTACTTTACAAATCAACAAACATCCCTACTGTCTTCCCCGTTCCTCCCAGAAACCAAATTCGTCTTCTCTCCCTCCTAACCAATCAAATTTGCCATCTCCAACTGAACATCAAAATTTGCCATTACCAATTCATCATCAGTCCCTCCGAGGGAGGGAGAGATGGAATCACCCCAATGTCTCATCCACGTCGTGATGCGTCTCACAAATCCACAGCAATCTCATTTCCTGCAACAAAACAAAGAAAACACAGGTGTGGAGTCATCATCATCACCACGGGTAAGTGGCTGCGTATGGTGCGACAGGTTCATCAATCCTAACTATTTCCTAAATGACTTTAACAACTTTACATTACCCGGGGTCTTTCTCCGGCCAAACCATTGGCCCTCTTACACTATGGGTTCTAAAAACCAATTCCCATTGGCCAAACTGTGGTGCTTTCCAATTTGGGGTCTCACTCCCCCGATTCATCTCCCGGTGCCCTCGCACAATTTCTGGGCTGTGGCGTGTACCTCTCCCAGCGGGTCTACCCACCTGCACACCTCCACCACTGCAGTTGCCTCCGAGCTTACCTGCTCCTTACCCTAACCTAACTACCTGGGGAAGGCCCTCTGGCGCTCTCCCCACTCGGTGCCCTCTCTGGCACTGGGCTACCCGGGTCTGTCCTCCGGATCCTCGGGCCCCATCCACAACTCTACCGGCTCCCAGAGCCCACCTGCGGCCTCACCTGGCCGACATCCTCACAGTGGTGGAGTGCCCAACCAACTACACACACTAACAGGCTACACGCCCAGCCATTTCCACAACACTAATGCACCCATCCACAATACCATTCTGCAACCGCACCACAAATGCCAATATCCAACCACAATTTACCTATACCCTCTAACTAACACTTACACTACCCGCCCCGGGTACTCGTGAAAGGGGTCCACTCTTCCCCCATCCACACCTTCGCACCATGCACACCACTCCGTACCACTTACTCCAACTCTCTCCACACACCTGTACCTGCACACCTGTGCTCTCACACCTGGTGCCACCTGCACCCTTCTCTCCCCAAGCGCATTCGCGCTGATCCACAACACTCATTACTCACACACTGCTCCACACACCTGTCCAGTTGCACACCTGTGCAATCACACCTGTTCAATCCTCACACAGCATCATCTCATCTAACTACTCCCTTCTGAAACTTGCGCTTCCCAGTCGTCCCTTTAAACTATTGCGCTCCCACGTCATTATCATCCACACTAAACTACCTGCGTCCCCACTACAGGTATCAGTCACTAACTAAACTTAACGTTACCTAATGTCATCTTCTAGGGCCCTATCAATATAACCTAACCCACCCGGGCTAGTTTTCACTGCCATACACCCCATAAACTATAGCGCATTTGCCCCCACTATGGGAAGGGTGGCAGGGATGCCCCCCTTACCCACCGGGCCCATCGCTCACTACCAATTTTGCACATCAAATTTCCACAAATCAAAAATTTGCCAATCATCTGCCAATCACTGTACCATTACCAATCATCAAATTTTGTTTTTCTCTAATTTTGGGGCCAAAACACTATCCTCATCACCCGTCTACTCACTAATGCCTCTCGGTGCGCCAATTCCTGTCCAAAGCCCGGCTTCGTAAAGCCAAGCCATGAATGCGGGTTGTTCTGTGCCAGCGGCTGGATGCGTCCGGCACTCGGTGCAGGGACGGGGGCTTACCCGGGCCGAGATCCCACGCACCATCTCGGCGTGGAGCCATCCAATGTCCCGATCTCGACCTGCCGGACTGCCTCAACAAAAAGTGGTCGCCATGACGACCCTTTCTATCGGGCTGCCCGCTCCGCCTAGTGGAGCACGGACGCGGCCGTTCAAAGCGAGGCCCAGCACGCACCGAGGGCCCGATTCGGCTATAAGTCGTTCTAAACTCTACCCCGTCTAACGTCGATGCTTCACCTGGACGCTTACACCCCGCAGCCCGTTCCTTGCTCACACATCCAGCCGTTTCCATGCTCCTCGTACCTTCCCTTACACACCTCGGTACACCCATTCCACTCACAGCCTTGGTCACACACCTGACCACCGAACACTTTGGCACACATTCGTTGGTAGCACACCTCACCAACACACCTCTTCGCGCCCCCTCCTCGGTCACCTCCTCTGTGACAATCACAGGTGTGCTCTCATTTGCACACCCAACCACGTGCCTCACTACCAATTCCAGCGTGCATTCCCACTCACGCTCTACCATTCCAGGTGTGCATCCTTCCATCCCAGGTGTACATCCTCGCTCACCTGTCACAACCAACTCACTCTCCGTTTCACTCTCACTACTCTCACCTCCATTCTTGACAGCGCACTCACCCTTACTCTTGACAGCGCACTCTTTCCTCATGCACCTGTCCGTCACACACCTTTCTCGCGCACACTCTTGCACACACTCTCCCGTCACACCCTCTGTAACACTCACCACAGGCGTGCATTCTTCCTTGCCTTTGACAGCGCACTCTTTCCCCATGCACCTGTCCGTCACACACCTTTCTCGCGCACACTCTCCCGTCACACCCTCTGTAACACTTACCACACCACGCTTCCATGTGCTCCCTCGCACACGCGCTACGACCGACTCACTCTCGCCAGCACCCTCACTCCTTGGCACGCACTTTTTCCTCACACACCCCAGAGTCGGACTTTCTCGCACACCTCCTCTTTCGCACACCAGACCTGTCGCACACTTTACCAACGGCCTCTCACGAACACCCGGGTCCATCTCGACCCCCAAGCTTCTTAAATCCCCTGGCGCATCATACGCACGACCATATTGGTCACCACTTACACCGGGTCCTCTTCCTCTTCGCTTCTCCTCCATCACCTGCGAATCCCTCATCCGGTTAATGAGCACATCATCACGATCCAAACACAGACTTTGGACCAATTCTTTTATCTCCTCTTTTATCTCTTTCTTATCCCCTCTCCGTCGCTTCTTAATTTCGCTCACCCCTTCTTCCACTTCTTCTAATTTCTGCTTCACCTCTTTTATTCCCCGGTACGTCTCCTCAAGCTCGTCCTCCAAGGCTACCTTGACCGTTTCCATGTGCGTCCTCACCTGCCGGTCCTTCGTCTCCATTACCTCTATCACCTCGTCCATTTTCCTCGTCAGGTCCTCATGTACCGTCTGACACTCTTTTATAATTACCCCTACGTCCTTTTTCATCTCCTTCTGTGTCGATTTTAAACCCTCTATTACCGCTGTGTTCTTCTTTACCTGGTCCCCCAACTCCTTTTGTCCCACTGTCAGTTGTTCTACTCCCAGCGTCAACTCCTCTATACCCCCTTGCAATTTTACAGTCCCCTTTCTCACCTCCTTCTCCATGCGCTCCTTACAGTGCCTCACCTCCTCGCGCACTCCTCCGACCTCCTCACTCACACCTCTTCTGATCTCTTCTCCCATCACTTGCATCTCCTGCCCAGATGCCACCCTCATCTGCTCCATTTCCTCCCTGTGAGCTTCCAATTTCGTTTCTACCCCCATTCTGACCCCCTCTATCTGCTGCCCCATTTGTTTAACTTCCCTTTCCGCTTGGTCCCTCATGTCCCTCAATTTGCCTTCCATACTGTTTTCTAACCCCTCTAACCCCTTTTGCATCCCTTCCATTTGATTCTCTTGAGCGGCCATTCTGTTTTCTACCCCCACTAACCCCTCCTGTATTTCCCCTAATCTATTGGCCAATTTCCCAAATTTCTCGTCTAATCCCTCACTGGTACCCCTCGCTTCGTCCCTCATTACCCCCATTTGGTTTCCCAATACCCCCAATTGCTCACTCCGAGCCCTCGCTTCGTCCCTCATTACCCCCATTTGGTTTCCCATTACCCCCAATTGGCCCTCCAATCGCTCACTCTGAGCATCCATCCGGTTCCCCATTACCCCCATTTGGTTTCCCATTTCTTTGCTATTCTTGTGCATAAGGGCCTTCATTTGTAGAAAAAAAAGGTTCAAATCCACCAGGGGCGCTGCCACGGTCGCGGGCGCGGTGACCAGCGAGGCGCCATTTTGCGCTCCCGCAATGTCGGGCACAACGACGCTATTTTGTGCGTCTGCTACCGTCGCTGCTTCGCTCTCCTCGCGTCCCTCAATTTGGTCCTGGACCGACCCTGCCTCACTCTCCACTACCGGACCCCAGCCGACTTGGTCTGCCATAGCGCGACTTTCAAAATTCGGGTTTTTATTTCCGTATAACAAAATCAAATTTCGCCGTTATAATTTCGTCGAGCGCGGGAAACGCGCTCCGGGTCGATTCTACTACAAATTTGGGCCTAATAAATTTAGTCCCGGGTCCGAATTCCACTCCTCGACACCAATTGTTACAGACGCGGTTGTGGATGTTAGTTTACCGAGCGGTTTGGTATGACCACGTCTGCACAGTTTACCCGATTGTACTCGAACGTTGCCGAGTCGCGCTACGCTAGATCAATTGAGGAAAAGGACTACGGCTGGGATTCAAATGACACGACACCAAGGGTTCAGTTCTCAAGACCTCCGGAGGAGGTTATATTAGGGCGGAAGGTTAGATTACAACTACAAGAGGGACATCATAGAAAGACAGGCACTTAGACACACTTATATTAACCCCAACAGACGACAGATAAACGGGACAAGGCTGACTCACACGGGGATTGATGGCAAGGAAAGGCGGGTATCGATGGCTCCAGGTGCACCTGGGCTCAGGGCAGAATCGACCCGGTTCGGTCCGGTCCAAAGATGCGGGGAGGTATCGTCGCGCTGGGGGTGGCGGTGGCTTCCTCTGCTCTCCGTAGTTCAGGCGCATCTGACGTCACATCCGGTAAGTCGCTGCGTATATCCGGCGGGGAGTGACACGCCCTCGGCTCGTTAGCTCCGCCCCAGATGGAATCGGCACGTTGCTTCTCATTGGGTGCGTGCGGGGGGGGTTACCGGCTCCACCCTTGACGAGGGGCTGACAAGGAGCCCCTTCGTGGTAACCCCGTCGGAGCGCATGGTCATGGCGGCTAACCGAGCCGGTGTGAGGACGCACACTCCCCCCGCGCGCCGTTGTTGTAGTTGTTGTTGTTGTTTCATGGGGAAGATGGGAGGAGGTAAGGGAAGGTCCTAAACTCACTACTGGTGCCATATAATCACATTCTGGTGCAACGAAGAGTCAGAATTAATGGAAACGAGTCCTTAACTGACATAGACTAAGAATAACTAGCAAGATGTCCGAAAGTTGTCTACGTGAGATGCGGTGGACCTGGGCACGACATTTAATGGGGGAAAAAGGGGAAGGTCGGTTCTACAGAGTGTTGTTTACAGACAATGGGACTAGGGAATGGGGGATTGGGGATAGTTGGGGAGTATTGGGGAAATAGGGGAATATTTACAAGCGGATATGGAGGCCAAATTCCATATTCGCAACAATATATATATATATATATATATATATATATATATATATATATATATATATGTATATATATATATATATATATATACATATATATATATATACATATATACATATATATATATATATGTGTATATATATATATATACATATATTTATACAGACTTGGCATTTACGGAATATATTTTTTTCTTGACTTGGGTTTACTTTCTCAACTCGGTATATCAATCTGGTGAGTTTCTTTTACGCTTCAGTGATTTCTTTGTTAAAAGAACCATGTCACTGATTATCTGTCGCAGCAAGAAGTCAATAACAGGATTATATCACAGGTGGCTTGACAAAATGTACAGACAGGTACATTTGACGATTGGCTTCACAATCGGATATATAAGGGTTGTTGCGTTCTGTATTAGTGGAAAACAACTGCTGCACGTCTACAAAAGTTATTGCCGCTTCCCCTGGAGATGGTCCGTCAACTCGACAATGCTGTTTGTCATTTAGTGGTGGCTTCACGAAATTCCGGCATTAAACAGCGTGCTATTGCTTGGCAGTATGGCATCACTCAAGGTCAGGTGTCAACGATCCTGAAACGAAATGCTCAGAGGGGTGTCCCTACTCCAATACCGAGGCCAGGACATCCCCGCAGAACAACAAGGAGGGATGATCGCCAGCTGCAGCGGTTAGTCCGCAATGGCCGTACCAAGTCAGCTAATCAGCTTAGGGCTGAGTGGCAGCAACTGACAAATGTGCCTGTATCCAGAAGGCTAGTCAAGCAACGACTGGTTCAAGCAGGCTATCATGCCAGGCATCCCCTGAGAAAGCCACGTCTGACCAGACAACACCGCCAGCGCCGATTGCAGTGGGCCACAGTACACCGTCAATGGCAGCCAGGACACTGGAATCATGTGATCTTCAGTGACGAGTCTAGATTTCTGGTCTATCGTCAAGATCGCCGCATCTGAGTGCACAGATAAGTGCATGAAGCCGACATCGAAGATTGTATAGTGCCAAGAGTCCAAGCTGGAGGTGGTGGGGTGACCGTTTGGGCTGCTTTTCATGCAGGGGGCAAAACTGACCTGGTTGTTCTGAATGGAAACCTGAACCAGTTCAAGCACAGGGCCATTCTGGAAGAAACATTGCTTCCATTTGTTCGTGCAGCCTTTCGAGGAAACTTTGGCTTCCAAGATGACAATGCACGGCCTCATCATGCTCGCATGATCCAACACTTTCTTGCTGACCGTGGTGTAGAGCATATGGAGTGGCCTGCCATGTCCCCGGATATTAATCCGATAGAGAACTTGTGGGCAGAATAAACGCATCAAATCGACAACTTGGACCAGCAGCCTGCCTCTGTGCGTGAATTGCAGCAGGCTATTGTAACTGCATGGCAAGCGATTCCTGTCCAAACCTTGGCAAATCTCGTGAACAGCATGCCTCAACGTGTACGTGCTCTCCTGAATGCTCGTGGGGGTTACACGAAGTACTGAACTGTAATTTTACTGTCCGTAATCCCAGTCGTAATTTCACTTTTGTTTTTGTTGAAAATTTTTTTGGCTATTGTGCAAAATAAACAGATACTTCTGGAAAACGCACCGAAGTTTAACACAGTACTGTCCGTGAATTGAGTTCGATATCAGTTTACCTCACTTTCAAGGATCAATGTATTTGCTTTGAAATGTCAAATGTGGTTTTTGTTTCTTTTAAAGGTCACATTAACAAAATCTAGAATAATTTCAACATAATTCCAATGAACTTTTGGTTCTAAGTCATCTTGAAAAGTAAGTTCACCCCCACAAAAAAAATATTCCATATTAAATACCAAGTCTGTATATATATACACAAAGAATTAAGTTAAGCACCCCTACACAACGAATTAAGGTAAGCACCCCCTAATATATATTCTTTGTGTATATGTATACATTGGCATATATTCTAAGGTATGTGAGATCAAATAATGATTGGTATGACATTAGCAATTATCCATTGATGAAAGTGAGTGATCAAAGTGAAAAAAAGTGATTGGTTGAGTCAGTGATCCGATCACGTGGGTCCTACACACGTTATTGACGCAAAGATCGCTAGAGGTCTTCTCAGAACAATGACTGTACGTTAGAAAACATAAACGTCATCCACACTGTCCGTGATGGACCTATAGCTCCATACTTAAATTGAGGTGAAAATATGCCTAAAATTCCCAAAAAATTTCACCTTAAATTATTCAGAATAAAATATTGAAAACGGCATGATTGTTATGTTTTTATGTGACCATAATATCACTTCTCCAGAAAATATAGCAATATCATGGGTATATTACACTGTTTTGACGACAACAAACTTGTAATGTGCGAGGTTGTAAAAAAACGGGGGGGGTGCTTAACTTAATTCTTTGTGTATATATATATGTATGTATGTATGTATATATATATATATATGTATATATATATATATATATATATATATATATATATGTATATATATATATATATATATATATATATATATATATATATATATATATATATATTGCTGTGGTTTTGAGTGTCAAGTGAGCCGAATAAGGGTTAAAATTTGCCCCCCATAGTTAGTCACACAAGCAACATGTAGCCTCGCGATAGTATAGTTATGTCTTAGTATTTGTAAGCTTAGTTCCTTTCCATTGTTAGTTCTGCGTTGAGTAAGAGCCAGGAGAAAATAGGCCCTACTGCCACCGATCATCCTACATCCGTAGCCTCAATCCCTTTTGCGTTAACGTTGGTTTATTTTGGGCGAGTTAACACGAGGCAGGCAGAGGAGGACCGGGGCGGAGCAGCAGAAGCGCTGACGGTAAGCACGAGCCGCCAATCAGAGCTCAGAGGTGGTGACGGTGGCGTTGCTTCACAGGGCGTGGTGAGAAGGATCGATTGAGTTCCAGAAGGTTCAGGGGGCGTAGCTCTAAGACCCGCTGCACGAAAGCCCTCGGGAGGACTTGCGGCAAACAGGATTTGATGAGCGGTGAAAGCTGTTGAACACAGAACTAGCGCGGGAACACCGATGCAAAGGACTCGCAGCAGTTGATGAACTTGAGGACTCGCAAGTGGAGAGCGTTAGAGGACTTGCGGCAAACAGGATTTGATGAGCGGTGAAAGCTGTTGAACACAGGACTAGCACGGGAACACCGATGCAAAGGACTCGCGGCAGCAGATGAACTTGAGGACTCGCGAAAGAGGATCGTTATAAAGAACTTGCAAGAGAACGCGCGCTAACCAGCTCTAAGTGTATGGACAGAGGAGTTGGCTGCGTGTGAGAACTGTACATATACGCCGGCACAGCGAAACGCGCTTGAACCGAATACAGCGCATTTGAGAAGCGCGAGTGAGAATGGCTGAGTAATCGCCAGCCGCGCTAAAGTCTGCCGTTTGCCGTTCCGCCCCATCATCTGGCTTGTTCGGGAGACGCGCTACGAGTCCCTGCCTTCGCCTGCCACCATCTTCGCGGGATGTGCCGGGGCAGTGGAGAGCCGGACGGGGACCATCTCTGGACAACCACGGCGACGCGTTGGGGGAACATCTACCCATCTGCAATTCCCTGTGTGAGTGTGAGACGGGCCCGTGTCTGAGTTTGCTCTGTGTCTTTGCATCCCTGAACCTTGTATATATACCACCGTTTAGAGGCCATTTTTCCCCGCAAAGCAGGGGTTGGCCTTTTCGGGGACCGTGGTAGTTGTTGTTTTTTGGTCCCCTTTTTGAAGCAATGTTTTACGGCCGGATGCCCTTCCTGACGCCAACCCTTTTTGCCACCTTCAACGACAAACAGGGAATTACCAGTGAACTGGTACTCAATTAGCCGACCTCGGAAGGATGACAGGCTGAGTCAACCCCCCTGGCATTAATTCGGCGATCGACCGAGATTCGAACCCAGGATCCTAGGATCCTAAGCCGGCACCCTAGCCGCTAGCCCAACACCAGGGATGTATATATGTGTGGGAATAATTAAAACCTTTGTTCTTCCTTTCTTCCTGATTCAATCGTTCCTGTGATTTCCCCATTGACTAAGCATGGCACGAATAGAACTGCTCTAATCTGGTTCCAACGTCTAAGTAACTGTGCGGACCACGTGCACGCAATCCCCTCGGTGTACTCAAACCAGACGTGGTTCATGTGAGGCTTGTTTTCCTCGCTCCCAGGGCAGCGCGGGGAATTAGGTACGAGCGAGAAGTGGTCCCGAAACCCTACTCCGCGTTTGTCCGGAAGGGACGTTGCAAGGCTCGGTTCCGCCAAGCCCAGCAAGACCAAGGGGCCTAATCCCCCCTTGGTAAGGGGAGGAAGGGCGGTATAGAGAACCTTAACAATATATATATATATATATATATATATATATATATATATATATATGTAGTTACGTGCTCCTCTCCAAACCCCGACGGTGTACATCCGAGCCTCGAAAGGAGTCACATCAGAAAGATGTGCTATTATGTGTGTGTCCCAAAGACCAATGGTAGAACCACACCAAGCAATTGATACAAAACCAATTATTGTATTCAAACTCGCACAATAATAACACTTAACGCAAGTACAACGAAACTCTCACTTGCACATCATAAACCGTACAATTCCTATGATGGTACCACCAATACTCCAAAATCAATAACTCACAGGACTCCAACGTGAGCGAACTGTAACATTCCCCAAAGTCTCGGTGTCATGACAAGGCCAAAATCGATCCCCGCTCTGGCGACCACACGAAAAGGTCGTACTGAGACCTGAACCCAGGTCGGTCGACAGTCAAAGCTGCAGAAGAGCCACTTGGTGAGAGGTCGGGCCGAAATCGGTCTGGTAATGGTTCACCCAAAAGGTGAATGGAAACTCACACCTTCCGTTCACCCGACAATGAAGCAGACATGAACAATCAGCAGTTCCCACGCTGAGGTCGCTACGGGAAAACCCATGAAACACACGTGGAACCAGGTGAAGGGCTGGTGCGAGGTGAAATGGCGGACCGGCCGATAATGGAGGCGTCAGCATGCTCTCCAACGATGATTCACTCTCGGAACCAAAACCCGTCATGCAGGTTTATTTGCAACAGCAACAACGACTCTGTCACAAGAATCCCTTTCCCAGGGAAACCAACATTCGCTCGCAACCAATGTCCAAAAGGTCCGCTCGCCGCCACGAAGCATATAAGCCTTTCTTCTCCGATCTCTCTCGATCCTATCGCCCGCCTATTCCTCTTCTTCTTCTTCTTCTTCTTCCGGTTTCTTCTTCACCCGTTTAGTTTTTCTTCTGAAACACGATTTTTACCTTTGAAGACAGTTATCTCCATTTCACACCGAAACCTTAACAATAATAGTACCTGACACTAAAAATGCTTCAAGTAGATGAAAACCACAAAGACGGAAGTAACGAATCCGTAACAATATATTTATATATATATATTTTTTTCAAGATCGAGGCTCGTGAAAGAGCCAACATTAATCACACAAAAAGTCAAAACGACACATAAAACATATAATAAGGGGAGCAGTGGACAAGATGGGGAGAGAGGGGGAAGGACACAAACACAACATTTGCGAGCAGGGACATCTTATGGATGTTATTACATAAGATATGTTAACATAAGATATGTTAATGATGATGTCATCGGTGCCTCCGTTATGACGTCATATTTTCGACAAATACAAAACGTATCCATTAGATCATTATTTAAAAAAATTCATCAACTGTTGGTCTGATGGACACGAAAATTTTCACCATAGGAGCGCCTCCTCCTTTAGAATATTTTAATGATAATCATGACGTGATAGGTCATGTGGTACAGGCGCTATCTTGGAAAAACAAAAAAATGTTGCACCTCTATATCTCCAAAACCGCTGCATGGAAAAAATTGAAACATGGCGCATTGTAAAAAAAACGCCATATGGGGAATAGGTGTTGTTAACGATGACATCATTAGTGCCATCATTATGACGTCATAATTCGACAGGAACAACGCTTAGTTTGATCAGTTTGAAATGTATTGAGCGTGATCTATGCAACAATTATATTAGAGAATATAAATGTATGATGTCATTGCTCACATGGTCTGGCAGACATATTGGATCAAAGAAAAAAAATGTTCAAAAACAGAAAAGTTGGCTCGCAACAAGTTGACTGCGCAGGGTAAGTATTCTATGAATACCATCTAGTTTTCAAATTGCATTTACTTCTAATAAAAAAAAAATGAATGAATGATCGTTTTAAAGCCATTTTCCCCGCTTGAGCGGGGCTTAGCCTTGCGGGCCCCATGAGCTCATGGTTCCCTGTTTGAAGCAATGTTTTTATGGCCGGATGCCATTCCTGACGCCAACCCTTAGTCGCCTCTTAAGATGCGCAGGGATACGGCGTACCTATTCTAAACCGGGGTACACACCGGGATCATTCATCCCAGCAAGCTGGTACTCAATTTGCCGACTTCAGAAGGATGACAGGCTGAATCAACCCCCCTGGTGTTAATTCAGCGATCGACCCGGATTCGAACCCAGGATCCTAGGATCCCAAGCCGGCACCCTAACCGCTAAGCTAACACTTCTAATAAGATATTACAAATATATACCAAAACACTGTACTGACAAAACCATGTAGATTTACACCCCAAAAAGCATAGCCCTATTTTTTTTTTAAAGTGTGGCCCAAAAAAATAAAACATAAATAAAAATACATAAATAAATAATAATAATAATAATAATAATAATAATAATAATAAAATAAAAAATAAAAAAGTGTGTCCCTAAAAATATAAATATATAATAAAAATATAATAAATAAAAAAATGACGTCGTGACGTTCACTCATTAGGTTGGAGCACCAAATTACAGATACCAATATATATATATAATTATAACTGTGAGAAATAGTAGAAACTCCACAGTAAGAGCAGGGCGTCTCATTTGCATTAAATAAATAATCGGGAGATTAAATCAGACGAGGACGTAGCTTCAGGACGTCGATCTTTAATTTTCGACAAGCTTTCGACCAACAAAGGTCTTCTTTTTAGTCGTCCCCAAGTTCAACGGAATTCCGTTGAACTTGGGGACGACTAAGAAGAAGACCTTTGTTGGTCGAAAGCTTGTCGAAAATTAAAGATCGACGTCCGCGTCTGATTTAATCTCCCGATTATATATACTAGGGCATGCCCGTACTATATATATATCTAAAATTATATCCCCCCCCTCTATTTACATGAAATGGTTTGGTCCATTCGCAAAGCCAAAGCGAACGGCTTGCGAGTACGGTGACAATCCCCCCCTCTATTTACATGAAATGGTTTGGTCCATTCGCAAAACCAAAGCGAACGGCTTGCGAGTACGGTGACAATCCCCCCCCCCTCTATTTACATGAAATGGTTTGGTCCATTCGCAAAGCCAAAGCGAACGGCTTGCGGAGTTTGGTAAATAAATCGCCATAGCTCGGTAACTACTTCTCCGATTAATATGACACCTTGAAAAGGCACATCCTCGGGTCCCCAGCAATATACCTGGCAAGTTTCAAGTATATCGGACCCGTGGTTGTCGAGAAACAGCGGTCACAGACAAACGACACACACACATACACACACACATACTCACACACATACACACAGAGATTACTGGGATTAATAGATAGATATATATGTATATATATATATATATATATATATATATATATATATATATATACATACATACATACATACATACATACATACATACATACATACATATATATATATATATATATATATATATATATATATATATATACATACATACATACATACATACATACATATATATATATATATATATATATATATATATATATATATATATATACATACATACATACATACATACATACATATATATATATATATATATATATATATATATATACATACATACACATATATACAGCAATACCCCGTTTTACGCCATTTCGACCTACGTCAAATCCGACTTTACGCCACTCTTCTAGAGTAAATTTCAGTTCAGCGAACGTCATTATGTGCGACTTTACCTCACTCCGACATCATAATAGGACGACGTGAAAAAAAAATTTTAAAATAAATAAAATAGTACATAAAAATTAACAATAAAAGAAGCTAAAAAAACAATTTAAAATACAATAAAAAGCACATTAAAATATGAAAAAAATGTACGTACAGTATACGTACGTACGCGTAGCTGCTGGTTCTCATTCAAAACAAAGGCGACGCCATGTGCATTTTGTCCTGTGCTGTGGTCGCATGCTTGCTTTGCCTTTCGCTGTTATTTTTGTGATTATTCCTTTACTGTGTAAAGTTTCCTTTACTGTGTAAAACAACCAACGCAATGTCGCAACGGCGAAACATGCCGACGATGCCGGCTCGGACAACCGTGACCGTGTCATGCCTCAAGCCGGGTGCCTTGTCAGGCACCTCGCCGGCATCGACGAACCGATCGACGTGTTCATGTGCATGTGCATGGATTTGCAAATGCCTGCCTATACGTCGTCGTTTCTGCGTATATCACATCGTCCAAAAAAAAAAGAAGCAAGCAACTTCGGCCGCTCGAGGAAAGACAGGGCACGCCTCCGACTAGGAGGCGAGCGTCGATCCCCGGGGCGGCCGGGTTCACGGAACCCTGAGCTCGTTCGTTTGTCACAGACGACACGACACGACCACCGGTGAAACTGCTCAGACACATTGGGTAAAGCATGCCGTGGTGAAGCGGGCCGCGGAGCCACTCGGCACACAAGCCAGCTCACAGTCGACACGTCCGTGCCAGTCACCCTGTTCGAGGAGAAGACCCGACCGATAGAAAACAACGGAGGGACTCCCAATGGGGAGCGGCAAAGATTCAGGGCGAAGCCGCAGCCTCCTCCAGTTATTTACTCTAGTTTTACGGTGTTTGTCTTCATTTTACGCCCGGTTTACGTCAAAAACCGAGTTATGTCACGGCTTGTGGAACCAATTAATGACGTAGGCCGGGGTATTGCTGTACATACACATATACATACACACACATATTTTTTTTTTTTTTTTTTTTTTTTTTTTGTATACAAGATCGAGGCTCGTGAAAGAGCGAACATTAATCACACAGAAAGACAAACAGACACACAAAACAAATAACATCGGGAGTGGTAGACAAGATGGGGAGAGAGGGGGAAGGACACAAACACAACATTTGAGAGCAGGGACCGAGAGACATGGAGACATCGAGAGAACTGTGGGAGGGAGAGGGCTTTGGGGGGAAGGCATGGGAAGGGGGGGGGGGGTGGGAGAGGTATAAAAACATATGGACACTGCCAAGACTTCCAGGAAAGAGGTTGGCATTTCAAACAAGGTGGATCTGGGGTGAATTAGTGGGGGTAGAAAAGATCAAGGTTTTGGATGGGGGAAGATAAGAGATGGTGGTGAACAGCTGTTTTGAAGACCTGGAGGGAGGAGTGTGATTGAAGTGAGTGTGGGAGTTTGTTCCAGAGGCGGGAGAAAAGAGGAATGAAAGAGTGAAGGTGAGCAGAGAGCCGAGATTTCGGCAGTTTAACCATCAGAGGGTGGCTGGCAGATCTTGTGCGACCTGTAGGAATATTTGGGGGACAGAGCACAGAGAGAGAGCTGGGGGAGCAAGGCCGGAGAGGAGTCGGTAGAAGACAGAAAGACCACCTACCTGCCTGCGGTGAGTGAGTGAAAGGCCCTCAGAGATAGCTTCATCGCGGGAGATTCCAATGATTCTGAAAGCTTTGGATTCAACAGCGTGAAGCCGAGCCAGGTGTGAGGCAGGAGCACCAGCCCATAGGGGAGAACAGTATTCCATTGAGCTGCGGATGAAAGCCTTGTATGTGGTGAGGAGCTCAGGTGTGCCTAGGAAGGACTTCGCACGACGGAGGATGCCCAGTCGGCGACTGGCTTTGGAGGCCAGCTTGGAAATGTGGTTTTCCCAAGAAAGATCATGGCAGATGGTGAGACCCAAAAGCTTGAGCGACAGAACTTCTTGGAGAGGATTGTTGAGAAAGTAGATGGGAGGGTTGTCCAGTCGATCTTTTCGGAGAGACATAGTAAGAGTGTGAGATTTGTCAGGATTTAAAGACATGTTCCACATGTTTGACCAGTCTGTGATTTTGTCCAGGTCTTCAGAGAGTGAGGAGGCTGCAGACTGCCGATCTGAGGGAAGAGGAATGGAGCGGCAGAGAGTGGAGTCATCAGCAAAGAGATACAGAGGATTTTCCAGAGAGTCGGAGAGATCATTGATAAAGACCAGAAAAAGCACAGGGCCCAGCACACTGCCTTGGGGAACTCCAGCCTGAACGGGAAGGGGAGATGAGAGAAATCCATTCAGGGCCACACGTTGACTACGACCAGAGAGGAAGTCCACAAGCCATGCATGGAGATTTCCATGGATACCATAGGAGGAGAGTTTGGTGAGCAGAGCTGGGTGCCAGACCGTATCGAAGGTACGTGATATGTCAAGGGAGACAGCTCTGATTTCCTGTTTGGCATTGAGGACCTCCATCCATTGTTGAGACAGCAGAAGCAGCATGTCCAGAGTAGAGTGACCTGGTCTGAAACCAAATTGATGATCAGAGATCAAGCCATTGGAGAAGAGGAAAGATTTCATATCCGAAGCAATGATGGATTCCATGACTTTGCTGATAATTGGGAGCAGGCTGATTGGTCTGTAGTTGCAAGGATCTGTTTTTGCACCTTTTTTGTGTAAAGCGGTAATGTTTGCTGATTTCCAGGATGCTGGCAGATGACCTTGAGCAAAAGATAGGGTGAAAAGAACAGAGAGAGGGTGAGATAGAGTGGCAGAGCAGGATTTTAGGACCCGTGGGCTGATGCCATCTGGTCCAGTTGCAGAATCAGAGTCGAGGTTTGACAAAAACTCCTCCACCTTGTCAGGAGAGAAGGTCACAGAGTCCAGGAGCAGTTTGGTTCGACTGGGAAAGGTGGGAACAGAGAGAGATGGGTTTGGGACTAAGGATTTTGAGGCAAACACAGAGTTGAGGCATTCGGCTTTGTCACGTGCGATGTCAACTGTGTGGCCATTTGAGGTAAGGGAGGGGATGGAGGGGGAACAAACACCAGAAACGGATTTGACCAGACGCCACCAGGATTTGGAGGAAGGAGACAGGTTTGAGAGTTCATTCTTGAGTGAGGAGAGATAGTGCTTCCTGGCACTCCTGAGGGTAGACACACACTTGTTCCGAGCTTGGTGGAAGGAACTGAGATTTCCTTCAGTTGGATTAGCCTTCCAAGAGGCAAAGGCAAGTTGTTTCAGGGCAACTGCCTCACCACAAGATTCAGTGTACCATGGACGGGAGGAAGGGTAAGACAACTGAAGGCGAGATGGGATAAATCTGTGCATGAGAGAGATCAGTTTGCTTTGGAAGAATTCCCAGGAAGAATTGATGTCAGAGGCAGTGGAGATGGGAGACCAATCCAGACGATTGATGGCTGCTTGAAGACCGTCCCAGTCGGCCTGAGTGAAATGCCAGACTCGTCGACGCTGAGGAGGCTCTCTGAGAATGGCCAGAGAGATGTCCACTTTGACAAGCACATGATCAGAAGAACCGATTGGAGCAGAAGAAGAGCAGCAGACATTAGCAGGGAAGTTTGTCATAACCAAGTCTAGAAGAGAAGATACTCCATTGGCTGAGATCCGGGTCGGGAAATTGACAGATTGTGTCAATCCCAGTGAGTCACAGAAGTCCTTTGCTGAGGTGCCATGACTGGTGAGAGAGGAACCCACACCCAACCAGGTGGCATGATGACAATTGAAGTCACCACATATGAGGAAGAGAGAGTTGGGATGAGTGGATAGAAGTTGGTCCATGTTGTCAGACAGTGAAATGTAGATGGAGTCATCACTGTTTGGGGGACGGTACAGAACACATATGAACAAAAGGTGGGAGCGGAGAGGAAGCCATAGCCAGAGGTACTCCTGGGGGTGAGGAGGAGAGAGGGCAGTGCAAGGAGAGTGAGGAAGAGAGTTTTTGATAAAGATAGCCACCCCACCACCAGGCCGAGGCTCAGGTCTATCATACCGGAGGAGGGAGTAACCAGGAAGAGATATTAAGGAATCAGAGACATCTTCAAGGAGGAAAGTCTCTGTTAAGCAGATCAAGTCTGGATTGTCAGAAGCAACCTGTATGGAGAGATCAGTCAGGTTTGAGCGAAGGCCCCGGATGTTTGAGGTCCATACCGTTAATGAAGAGAGAGGGGGAGCATCGGGTACAGGACTGGGGAGGGGAGGAGTAGGGTAAGATGAGGGATGAGAGGGGGAGGTAGGGAGAGCAGTTGTTAGTGTGTCAGCGATTGCAGAAGAGTTCCAAGAAAGGGAAGGATGAGGAGGATGAAAGGTTTGAAGGTGAAGGGATGAGGCACAGTGAGGGGTTGTTTGAGGGGGGGCAGAGGAAAGAAGAAGGTTGGGGGGGGGGTGGAGGTATGAGATAGAAGGGAGACGAAGTGGGGAGGAGGCAGCTTTGAGGAGGAGGAGGGGGGAGGAGGGAGAATTGGAGAGGAATGGTATGGGGGGAGATTTGAATGGGAGGGGTTGGGGGGGAGTTTTGAAGGGGAGGAGTGAGGGGGGAGTTTAGGAGGGGAAGGGCAAGGGGGGAGTTCAGGAGTGGAAGGGCAAGGGGGGAGTTCAGGAGTGGAGGGGTAGGGGGGGAGTTTAAGAGTGGCGGGGCAAGGGGGGAGTTTAGGAGTGTAGGTGCAAGGGGAGGGATTTGGATGGGAGGGGCAAGAGGGGAGTTTAGAAAGTGGATGATTAATGAAAGACGAACATTGAAAACAAATTGGGTTTGTTGTGATTTTCAAGTTAGCAATCCGGTTCAGAATGATGGAGGAGGGATGGAATGAATGTGAATTTAGACCATGTAGTGAGGGAGACGTATAAGATATTGAATTTCTTTTTTTTGAGGTGGAATGAGTTGGAGAGGAAATTGAGAAAAGCCTTTTAAATAGGAAGAAAAACAGCGTGTTGTAAAATACCACTGAGTAAAACACTGAAGGGGAAAGGTTATACATATTTAAATAATATTTAAACAGAACCGTGAACAATCTTATGTGCACAAAAATACCAACGGGGGGAGAGCCGAGAGGGACCACCATGAGTCACGTGAAGGGCAAACGGTGGATGGCAAGGAGTTAATGGGGGCGGGGCGAACAGCACACCTGGACAGAAAATACAGGATGAGTCAACAGTACACGTGGAGAAAGGAAAATAAATGTTTTTGGTTTTTTTTTTGTTTGTTTGGTTTTTGGGGGTGGGGGGGGGGGGGGAGGTGGGGATTTAGAACGTTAGACAGAGTATTATGTTCGGGGTAGAAGGGAAAAAAAACTAAGAGCCAAGCAAAACACGATTAAGATAACAAACACCGACGGGGGTACAACTACAAGGCCGCACACGAGGAGCAGAACACGATTAAATAATTACAAGTTACAGGAAATTCAAACCAAAAGTAACTATAATCAAAACAATAACGCATGGACGATAAAATAACGAGTTGAAATTTGACAATCTATCTGGGGAAATGGGGGAGAAACACGTGGTCGAAGAACGAACGAACGAACGAATAAGAATGAATAAACGAATGAGAACAGAGAAGGAAATGTTTTTTTTTTGGATTTTTTTGAGTTGTGATTTACACAAGGAAGAGGGCTATGGGGTGAAAAGATTGGGAAAACAGAGAACGAAAGTTATTGGATCACAAAAACACGGACCGCTGAGAGAAAAACAAAGCCTCAAGGTTGTACAGTGTTCACTGTACAACTACAAGGCCTCAAAACACGACCCGAATTAACACGATTTTCAATACAGGTATGAAAGATTTGCACCGAAAATCTTCGTCGGGAGACAAATCTTGAACTTCCGTTTCCGGTCTTGCTGGCGACGGTTCGTTTTTTCGCAGGTCTCCACGCTCTCCATCGAAATCGAAGTTAAGTCATTGTTCCAATTTGTATTTTCGTTATAACTGTATTTCTTTTATGGTGTATGTACGTATATTGTCCCGTCAAAGATTTTCGGTGCAAATCTTTCATACCTGTATTGAAAATCGCGTTAATTCGTGTCGTCTCGAGGTCTTGTACAGTGTACACTGTACAAGTACAACCTTGAGGCTTTGTTTTTCTCTCACCGCCTGTCGTTTGTGATCCAATAACTTTCGTTCTCTGTTTTCGCAGTCTTTCCACCCCATAGCCTACTTCCTTATTTAAATCTCAACTCAAAAAAACAAAAAAAAAAGACTACCTTCTCTGTGCTCATTCGTTTATTCATTCTTATTCGTTCGTTCGTTCTTCGACCACGTGTTTCTCCCCCATTTCCCCAGATAGATTGTCAAATTTCAATTCGTTATTTTATCGTCCATGTGATATTGTTTGATTATAGTTAGTTTTGGTTTGAATTTCCTGTAACTCGTAATTAATTAATCGTTTTCTGCCCCTCGTGTGTGGCCTTGTAGTTGTACCCCCGTCGGTGTTTTGTTAACTTAAGTGTGTTTTGCTTGGCTCTTGGTTTTTTCCCTTCTACCCCGAACATAATACTGTCTAACGTTCTAAATCCCCACCCCCCCCCCTCCCCAAAAAAAACAAAAAAAAACAAAAACATTTATTTTATTTTCTCCACGTGTACTGTTGTCTCATCCTGTATTTTCTGTCCAGGTGTGCTGTTCGCCCCACCCCCATTATCTCCTTGCCATCCACCGTTTGCCCTGTTCACGTGACTCGTGGTGGTCCCTCTCGGCTCTCCCCCCGTTGGTATTTTTGTGCATATAAGATTGTTCATAGTTCTGTTTAAATATTTTTTAATATGTTTAACCTTTCCCCTTCTGTTTTTTATTCAGTGGTATATTACAACACGCTGTTTTTCTTCCTATTTAAAAGGCTTTTCTCAATTTCCTCTCCAACTCATTCCACTTCAAAAAAAAGAAATTCAATATCTTATACGTCTCCCTCACTACATGGTCTAAATTCACATTCATTCCATCCCTCCTCCATCATCCTGAACCGGATTGCTAACTTGAAAATCACAACAAACCCAATTTGTTATCAATGTTCGTCTTCATTAATCATCCACTTTCTAAACTCCCCTCTTGCCCTCCCATCCAAATCCCCCCCCCCCTTGCACCTACACTCCGAAACTCCCCCCTTGCCCCTCCACTCCTGAACTCCCCCCTTGCCCTTCCCCTCCTAAACTTCCCTTTGCCCCTCCCCTCCTAATCCCCCCCTTGCCCTCCACTCCTGATCTCCCCCCTTTCCCCTTCCCTCCAAAACTCCCCCCTTGCCCCTCCCCTCCTAAACTCCCCCCTCACTCTCCCCTTCAAAACTCCCCCCCAATCCCTCCATTCAATTCTCCCCCCATACCATTCCTCTCCAATTCTCTCTCCTCCCCCCTCCTCCTCCAAGCTGCCTCCTCCCCACTTCGTCTCCCTTCTATCTCATACCTCCACCCCCCCAAACCTTCTACTTTCCTCTGCCCCCCCTCAAACAACCCCTCACTGTGCCGCATCCCTTCACCAGCAAACCTTTCATCCTCCTCATCCTTCCCTTTCTTGGAACTCTTCTGCAACATCTGAAACACTATCAACTGCTCTCCCTACCTCCCCCTCTCATCCTTCATCTTACCCTACTCCTCCCCTCCCCTGTCCTGTGCCCGATGCTCCCCCTCTCTCTTCATTAACGGTATGGACCTCAAACATCCGGGGCCTTCGCTCAAACCTGACTGATCTCTCCATACAGGTTGCTTCTGACAATCCAGACTTGATCTGCTTAACAGAGACTTTCCTCCTTCAAGATGTCTCTGATTCCTTAATTCTCTTCCTGGTTACTCCTCCTCCGGTATGATAGACCTGAGCCTCGCCTGGTGGTGGGGTGGCTATCTTTGTCAAAAACTCTCTTCCTCACTCTCCTTGCACTGCTCTCTTTCCTCCTCACCCGCAGGAGTACCTCTGGTTACGGCTTCCTCTCCGCTCCCACCTTTGTTCATATGTGTTCTGTACCGTCCCCCAAACAGTGATGACTCCATCTACATTTCAATGTCTGACAACATGGACCAACTTCTATCCACTCATCCCAACTCTCTCTTCCTCATATGTGGTGACTTCAACTGTCATCATGCCACCTGGTTGGGTGTGGGTTCCTCTCTCACTAGTCATGGCACCTCAGCAAAGGACTTCTGTGACTCACTGGGATTGACACAATCTGTCAATTTCCCGACCCGGATCTCAGCCAATGGAGTATCTTCTCTTCTAGACTTGGTTATGACAAACTTCCCTGCTAATGTCTGCTGCTCTTCTTCTGCTCCAATCGGTTCTTCTGATCATGTGCTTGTCAAAGTGGACATCTCTCTGGCCATTCTCAGAGAGCCTCCTCAGCGTCGACGAGTCTGGCATTTCACTCAGGCCGACTGGGACGGTCTTCAAGCAGCCATCAATCGTCTGGATTGGTCTCCCATCTCCACTGCCTCTGACATCAATTCTTCCTGGGAATTCTTCCAAAGGCAACTGATCTCTCTCATGCACAGATTTATCCCATCTCGCCTTCAATTGTCTTACCCTTCCTCCCGTCCATGGTACACTGAATCTTGTGGTGAGGCAGTTGCCCTGAAACAACTTGCCTTTGCCTCTTGGAAGGCTAATCCAACTGAAGGAAATCTCAGTTCCTTCCACCAAGCTCGGAACAAGTGTGTGTCTCCCTCAGGAGTGCCAGGAAGCACTATCTCTCCTCACTCAAGAATGAACTCTCAAACCTGTCTCCTTCCTCCAAATCCTGGTGCGTCTGGTCAAATCCGTTTCTGGTGTTTGTTCCCCCTCCATCCCCTCCCTTACCTCAAATGGACACACAGTTGACATCGCACGTGACAAAGCCGAATGCCTCAACTCTGTGTTCGCCTCGAAATCCTTAGTCCCAAACCCATATCTCTCTGTTCCCACCTTTCCCAGTCGAACCAACTGCTCCTGGACTCTGTGTCCTTCTCTCCTGACAAGGTGGAGGAGTTTTTGTCAAACCTCGACTCTGATTCTGCAACTGGACCAGACGGCATCAGCCCACGGGTCCTAAAATCCTGCTCTGCCGCTCTATCTCACCCTCTCTCTGTTCTTTTCACCCTATCTTTTGCTCAAGGTCATCTGCCAGCATCCTGGAAATCAGCTAACATTACCGCTTTACACAAAAAAGGTGCAAAAACAGATCCTTGCAACTACAGACCAATCAGCCTGCTCCCAATTATCAGCAAAGTCATGGAATCCATCATTGCTTCGGATATGAAATCTTTCCTCTTCTCCAATGGCTTGATCACTGATCATCAATTTGGTTTCAGACCAGGTCACTCTACTCTGGACATGCTGCTTCTGCTGTCTCAACAATGGATGGAGGTCCTCAATGCCAAACAGGAAATCAGAGCTGTCTCCCTTGACATATCAAGGCCTTTGATACGGTCTGGCACCCAGCTCTGCTCACCAACTCTCCTCCTATGGTATCCATGGAAATCTCCATGCATGGCTTGCGGACTTCCTCTCTGGTCGTAGTCAACGTGTGGCCCTGAATGGATTTCTCTCATCTCCCCTTCCTGTTCAGGCTGGAGTTCCCCAAGGAAGTGTGCTGGGCCCTGTGCTTTTTCTGGTCTTTATCAATGATCTCTCTGACTCTCTGGAAAATCCTCTCTATCTCTTTGCTGATGACTCCACTCTCTGCCGCTCCATTCCTCTTCCCTCAGATCGGCAGTCTGCAGCCTCCTCACTCTCTGAAGACCTGGACAAAATCACAGACTGGTCAAACAAGTGGAACATGTCTTTCAATCCTGCCAAATCTCACTCTCTTACTATGTCTCTCCGAAAAGATCGACTGGACAACCCTCCCATCTACTTCTCAACAATCCTCTCCAAGAAGTTCTGTCACTCAAGCTTTTGGGTCTCACCATCTGCCATGATCTTTCTTGGAAAACCACATTCCAAGCTGGCCTCCAAAGCAGTCGCCGACTGGGCATCCTCCGTCGTGCGAAGTCCTTCCTCGGCACACCTGAGCTCCTCACCACATACAAGGCTTTCATCCGCAGCTCAATGGAATACTGTTCTCCCCTATGGGCTGGTGCTCCTGCCTCACACCTGGCTCGGCTTCACGCTGTTGAATCCAAAGCTTTCAAAATCATTGGAATCTCCCGCGATGAAGCTATCTCTGAGGGCCTTTCACTCACTCACCGCAGGCAGGTAGGTGGTCTTTCTGTCTTCTACCGACTCCTCTCCGGCCTTGCTCCCCCAGCTCTCTCTGTGCTCTGTCCCCCAAATATTCCTACAGGTCGCACAAGATCTGCCAGCAACCCTCTGATGGTTAAACTGCCGAAATCTCGGCTCTCTGCTCACCTTCACTCTTTCATTCCTCTTTTCTCCCGCCTGTGGAACAAACTCCCACACTCCCTTCAATCCCTCTCCTCCCTCCAGGTCTTTAAAACAGCTGTTCACCACCATCTCTTATCTTCCCCCATCCATAACCTTGATCTTTTCTACCCCCACTAATTCACC